>NC_142584.1:75614552-75766068 GCF_965207765.1 Zootoca vivipara | reverse complement strand
AATACAATCTTTGCTTCAGAACAAAATGGTGAGTCATACTAGACAAAGCACCAGTTTCTCTGAATCCTCTTTCCCTACTTTAAAAACCGATCATCCAGGCAGCAACAGCAGAAGAAAATGCCTTCTGCCTTGCTCTCACATCTGTGTTTGCTTTGCTTTCCTTCCCTCTTCCTGCTCCTCCCTGACATTTTCCTGGGCCTGTTACGGTCATGGCTCTGCTTTGCACTTTTATTCTCAACTTTTAAAATAAACAGGGAGGTGGCGGCATCAGAATTAAGGACTTGGTGACAGCAACTTTTGAATTGCTCAGATGGGCAGAGCTGTCAGAAGTGTGGAAAACCTGGAACCTGAGAAGTGTAAGGAAATCATGCTGGGTATTATGGGTGTGATTTAGTGGATGAAAACTTTCCCCTTGGTCCCAAATTTGGGTACCAGGAAATACCATGGGAATGGGACCTCTCTGTATTTAGGACCAGTGTGTAAGCTCTCTACCTCACTGCACGGCAATCCTGAATCCCTTCTAATTTGTACAACTAGGAAAGAAATTTACAGGGTATAGTAAATAGACAATCTGGAATGGTTTGATACTATGGTTGCCTATGGTGCTTACACACTACCTTAGCTGCTTTGATTGTATTTTGAGAAAATAAAAAGTGCATGAGTGAGACACGTGCATGCTCTTAATATATTGCTGTTGGTCACAGTCCTCTTATTGTGATGCTAATAATTTTGCAGTTTATAAAATCTGGTTGTTTGTACTGTGGTATACAAAACTGTAAGGAAGTTTTTGTTTTTAAGCACTCTGCCTGGCGCGGGGGGGGGGGGGGGGGCGGGGAGCGGATGTTTGAGAGTTTCTCAAGCTTTAGAGAACTATTCCCTACCTTCCCAAAATTTTAGATCTCACAAGAAAGACCTGCATGCATGTCCAGCCTTCCATACACAGTTTTACTTAATTGGTACCCACGTGCAAATTAGCTCAATTGTGCAACTGCATTGTGATGTGTGTTCTCCAGTCCCCATCCACAGTGATACAGGAGATGTAATAGAAGAACATAGTGGCCCTAATCTGGAGCCTTGCCTAAGATTACAATCCTACACATGTGCACTGGGGAATAAGTACCATAGAAATCCATTGGCCCTACTAAGTATACATGATTTGGATTGTTTTTATAGCCAGGGTAAAATAAGTTATATGTATTGGGCCACAGCTCTTTAAGTCCTGCTGAGATTAATGGGATTTAAGGACAACTTCTTCTGTACCGAAATTGCATATCTTTATGAGAATCAGTAGTTTGATGTGAGCAGGTTAATCCAAATACTATCTCTAGTTCAATTTCCGTACACCAACTAAAATAACTTACAATGATTTGGGCAGTAGTAGGGAAGAACAAGTTAACCTTTATCTTTCTCCCATCTCTGCTCAGAAGCTTGCCCTTCCTGCAGCTGTTTGCCCATCTATGGGGGCAGATACAGAGTTGTGTCAGTACCTATTAAGTGCAGCGAAATTTGTCTTGTGTGTGTGCTATCACACTTAGTTGCTTTTGGCAACTAAACCTGACCATCAGGTCATAGTCTGATGGTAGAATCTGTAGAAAGATAGCACAAGGCTATAAATTCAGGTATTGGGGATGGGGATGGAAATGCAAGTCTGCGATTGTGGTGTTGGCACAGTCTGGAATGTGATAGAGATAATGCCAGCACTACTTTTGAAAGTGGTTTTTAGGGAAATATTTAGTGATGAATACTGACACGTTCTTTGGAGGTTCCTCATGTGCTCTGTGTTGTCAGTGGCATTTCCTATTCTGTAATAGTGCCTCAGATGTTGGTTGTGTGGTTAAAAAAATAAATCTCATGTCCCAGGGACATGCAGCTTCCACTAGCCATAAAAAGGCCTGGCTTACATACATAGTGGGGAGAAAGTTCTGATTCATATTGAATTCATTCACTTCATTCCAAAAAGGACTTTAAAAGGTTTGAAGAACTCCGGTGTAAACTGAAGTGTTCTGCATTTTTAAAGAAGTTTTATTGCTTGTAATAATCAAGGTTTCTGGGAACAGGCCTAGAGCCCATCTTTCTGATCACCGGCAACTGTCTTGCTTTTCCTAGCACAATGTTTACCAGGTGGGGTGGAATGCAAGATGGCAAGGGAACAAAGCTTGCGTACAATAGTCAATTTTGACGTTTTATTGTCACCTATTTATGAATTTATAAAATAAAGAAGTTTATTTTTAAAAACTATGAAACCT
Source organism: Zootoca vivipara (assembly GCF_965207765.1). Classification (NCBI taxonomy): domain Eukaryota; kingdom Metazoa; phylum Chordata; class Lepidosauria; order Squamata; family Lacertidae; genus Zootoca; species Zootoca vivipara. The sequence goes on along the minus strand of NC_142584.1, from coordinate 75,763,822 downwards.
ACTTTTTTGTAAATTTTAGCAAAGTCTGTAGCAAATGCATTGTAATGTGTATAATAAAAATGAGCATTTGGCTAATTTGTGTGTGTGTGTTTTCATTAACTGCATATAACCACAGTGTCACCGTTCACTCAACACCTAAAGCAAAATAGGTATTGAACAGAAACCGCAGATTTGCTCCCCCTCCCCCAGAAAAGTAGTTTTCTCAATTTTCACCCCAACTTTAAGCTCACCAGGAGATCTCCAGAAGGAGCTTAAATGGAGATATTGTAAATGCAGTGCAGCTGTTGACACTTCTGTACCTCTTTGGCACACAGGGTTCAAGCTTCTTTGAACTGAAACGTTCTCTTTCCATTGGCTTGGCTGAATAGTCCAACGACTTAACCCTATTTTACATCTGTAACAGAGAAGTGGAAATGAGATGGTAGAAAGGACTGTGCTACTTCATTGTAAGGAACTGTTCGTATTTTTTAAGACTTAAGAACCTTCTCCTCAAGGTGCTACATTTTGGAAGGGGGACACCCCACAATTGTAACCTGAGTGCTGAGTGCTCATTCTTCAGCAGGTGTAGATCAGATTTTAAGGGCAATTGGGAAAAGGAGTGAATAAAACACGGTAAGTGTGTTGGTCAGAATGTGACTGAGTGTGCATATGTATGTACATCTGTTCAAAAGTCCACTTGGTCCTTGCAAAGTTGGCTGGACTCAATAATCTAGACATGCAGGAGAGTCATAGATGTGGGTTTTGTATTTTTTATAAATAAATCAAACAACCAACCAACCAACCGTGCAAGGGCCAAGTAGAATTTTGAACAAATGGGGCAGTTATACTGTTCTGTTGAGATTGAGAAGCCAGTATTGAGATTGAGAAGCCAGAGAAGAAGAGCAACTTTTAAAATCTGAGAAGTTGGCCTGTCCACAGCTGCTGAAACCTAAAAGTGTGTACCTACAGTTGGATATAAATTCGCATGGCTTGGCATTTGAGTTGTGCTGTTTTTTTGGAGCAGGGCCCATTTTTGTAGATCTGCAGGAAATTATTATTGGAAACAACGTGATTCCCAGAGTCCAAACGTCCCTGCATCTGAAGCTAGATTGCTATAGCTACAGTGGAAGCAGGCTTTACTATGGCTCAGCTGCTTGCCACATTCATAGTCAGCTGCCACCTCCAAGCATAAATTAAGCAGATGGTTATCATTGTATTCAGAACAGGTCAACAGCAAGATTCTCTCACAATTTCATTGTTCAAAAAAACAGCAAGCATCCAAAATATGCTAAAGAAGAGAAGGTCTAGGAACTGTTCCGTTATCTACTATGTATTTTGGAAAGTGGTTTATCTGTTTTCTATACGACTGGACACCTCTTGAAATATAACCAAACTCGACACAAGGATTCCCAAAGTGGGGGTGGCAGTCCTTGTCAGAATTTAGATGCTGGATGCCATTTTGAATCAAGACAGTGTACCAAAACATCACTTTGGTGTGACTTTGCCCATTTTTTAGCATGAGTTTGGCTACCTCATGAGCTAATGTTGCCAAACTCGGCAAAAGGGTTTTTGGCATGGGTTGTCGATGGTTGGGTGCCAGACACCATTTTGAATCAAGATGACAGACGGAAATGTGACTTGGGGTTAGCTATGCCTATTTATTGGTCATCTCCTGAGATACTACCACCAAACATGGCATGAAGGTTCTCAAGGTGAGGGTCTTCATTATTGTTTGGGTGCCGATGTCATTTTGATTCAAGATGGTGGACCAAGATGTGACTTTGCTTGATTTTTGGCATGACTCACAAATTACACTATCCATTTTAAAATCATGATATATTTTGATTTCCAAAAATTCCCAGACATTGCTGGGCACTCCCTCCTAGTAACCTCATAATGAAAGTCCTGCTGTCTCAGACCAAGAATCCATCTAGTCAAGCATTTTGCTTCCCACAGAGGCTCCCCAAAACAGCCGGATGGCATTAGTACTTTCTCACCCTTCAGCAACTGGTATTTACTGGCATACTACATCTGACTCTGAAAGGTCAGTCTTGTCTTTGCAGGTTTCATTTGTCAATAGTGATTAATCACAAACAGAATGTTACAGTGTGGAATTTCCTTGTCCAGAGTGCCAGCTACCTATGCCCTTTTCTAGGACACACATTCTCTCCCCTGCCCCTTCATTCTTTTATTTCCCTCAACGGATTTGGCATTCTGTCAGCACTGAGCTATTTGTATTTCACTAAAGCGGGGGTTGCTACCCTTTGGGGGCATCTGCTCATATTTACAAATAAGAAACGTGTAGGCAACACACAATCACACTTTGCAACCATTGGCCAAAGTGCAGCTTGGGGGAGCCGGCTGGTGCCAGGGAAGGCCCATGGGCACCATGTTGGTGACACCTGTTCTAAAACCTCAGAATTCTTGACCATATCAATATCGCATTGTTTCTCGGTTTGGGTACAGTCCTGCTGGCACCAACTCGGTGTGCTATCAGGAAGAACTTTCTGCCAGTAAGAGCTGTTCAACAGTGAAACGGTCTCCCTCATGAGGTTGTGGACTCTCCTTGGAGGTTTATAAGCAGATGTTAGATGGCCATTTGTCATGGATGCTTTAGTTGAGAAACCAATGTCCCCACTGTGGAAGGACGTGTGGATCCAGAATTGGCCTCCACAGTCACTTACACATTGTTAAAACCGTGTTTATGGAAGACAATCTTACTCTGCTACGAGTGATCGCCAAAGAAGAAGAAAAGAAGTTGAGATTCCTGCATTGCAGGGGGTTGGACTAGATGACCCTTGGGTTCCCTTCCAACTCTGATTCTATGATGTGTTTCATCACATCACATCTAAGCTAGGGACACGTGGCAGTACCCCAGATTAAGGCTCCAAGATTTCCAAAACTACTATCTTCAATCATATATTCCCAAGTACCCAACAAAAACCCCATTGAAACAAAAAGCGGCCATCAGCTTCTCATGAACTTGCGGGCATTGGACTCTTTCAATTAGGAATAAATGCAACAGAATGTGGGCATTAGGAAATAGCTGCATCTTTCATTCGATATACCTCAAATCTGTGTGATGCTTACATCTAGTGAGAGAAGTGGATGCCATGAATCAGTTTGGTGTCACCCTATAAAGGGCAGAGTATAATGAAGGGAGAATGATTTGGAGAACATGGCTGATTTCTGTCAGCAATTGCTGGGACGACAGTGAAACTTCCTAGTCCTCCTGGGACCATATTGCCCTTCTGTTGCTTCAACTTTCCACTCACTGAGCTGAATATGAATGACACTTGTTAAGAAATCAGTTCTGGATGTTGTTCTGTTGGTGCTGTTGTTCATATTTTGTCATGTCCTCGGTGGAGCATGGTAATAAAAGCCAAACGCAACGTACAATACAGTGCAGCTCTATACTAGCAGAACCAAAGTGATAATTAAATACTGTATGGCATAAAGTTCTGTTTGCTTGCAGTATGAACAGCTGTTAGACAAGCTGTTTTGCTCTACTGCCCTCTAATGGATAATGGAGGGAATAACTAGCATATTTGTCTCTTCCACTCTCAAGATCTTAAATCAGGCTTCCCCAATTAAGGCCTGGGGTCCGGATGTGGCCCGCGAGGCTCTTTTATGCGGCCCCCAGCGACCCCCCACTGCCACCGCCTGCTCTTAACGGTGTGGTGCGGCACGGCTGCCCACTTCCGGGTTGCCATAGTGTCAGAAATAGCTTGTGCGCATGCGCAAGCATCATTTCTGGTGCACTTCCATGCCAGAGGAGGCCCATGCGCATGCACACAAGCTATTTCAGGTGTTCCAGCGACCCGGAAGTGCACCGAAAATCGCGTGTGTGTGCACGTATGGGTGCACGCTCCAGCCCGCAGCGCAATCAGCCCTCGGCAACATAGGTTTGGGGACCCCTGTCTTAAATGTTCTTCAGTCGCAGCACAGCTGGTTCACACATAATGCAAAGCCATGGTTAGACCATGCCTTTGGGTCATGTGTTAACCTTGCCCAGTACCTTAAAAATCTGAAGCCACAGTTTGTTGTTGGCTTACAAATATTGATTTATTTTAACTGTGACATGGAGTTATGAGCAAACCCAGCACCTGTCTTTAACCATGGCCACACCTACACAGATTTTATTGAGCTACAAAGGTATGTGACAAGAACATCTAGAAAAATAAAACAAACAAGCTCCGGGAAGGCAAACGGCGAAAAGCCCCCGCCGCGCCGCACTTCGGCTCGGGGACTGGCTTGGCGGCGGCGGGAAAAAGGGGAGGAATTCCTCCCCTTATTCCCGCCGCCGCCAAGCCAAAGCTGGCTTCCCTCGGCGCCCGCTGCCGCTTCGGCTTCCTCGGGGAAGGCAAGCAGGCGGGCTGTCTGCCTGCTTGTGTTCGCCGAGGAAGCGCCGTCCCATGCCGGCGGTGCGTGGCAAGGCTGCCGGGGGGAGCGCTTCTTTCCCCCGCCGCCTCACCGCGCACCTCCAGCATGAGACTGGGCTTCGGAGCGGCGGTTGGCGGAGCGGCGGTTGGCCGTTGTCTCTCCGTCCAATCCCTGTGTCTCTGGGGTACATGCGCAGTACCCCAGGGACACACGGGACTGGACGCAGGGACAACTTGGACTTTATTATATAGGATAACAGGTAAATAGTTAAGAGCTTAGGCGGCTTCAGCGGTGAGCACCTGGCACCCTCCAGAATTCGGCGCCCAGGTGCCCCACACCCCTTGCACCCCCGTGGAAAGACGGCCCTGTTCATATAAATGCTCAATAGCACTGGGTAGAGGATAGTACTCTTGCAGAACCCCACAGGACAAGTGCCAGGGGTCTGAGGAATGCTTACCCAGTGCTTCTCTATAGTCACAACCCTGAGGATACAAACAGAACCACTGTAAAACAGTGCCTCTAATACTCATTTCACTATATCAGTCTAGGAGGATACCATGGTCAATGTATTGAAAACCATGGAGAGATCAAGCAGAAGTAACGGGGTCACACTCCTGCCCCTCTCTCACAATAAAGGTTGATCAAGCCTGATTCAGTTCCAATACCAGATCTGAACTCAGATTGTGGTGGATCTAGATAATCTCGACCAGGAATACCTGCAGTAGCTCCACAATCACCCTCTTTGCCATCTTCACTAAGAAAGGGGTCAGACATACGACATATACAGAAAGCACAAAGAAAGAAAGATCTGTAGGCCGTTTTAAATATAAAATACTTTACTGGACAGGGTTAGGTTTTTTTGTTTGTTTTGTTTTTTGTTAAACATAATGCTTTATAAAACTGGTAGCATAAGAAATAAGTTATTATTTAAAACTTTACATCCATGAGATACATGGCCATTAAAGACCAGATACATGATACTTTGCAGAGGGAAGGAACCTCACGAGCATGTTCAACATCGCCACTGTGGTTTGGAGTTTCGGGTTTTAAGAAAGTAGCTCAAACAGCTATTGTGCATTCTGCAGTTCAGTGCAGGAGAAACACCGTGTTTAATAATAAAACTTGAGTGTATTTAAGAGTTTAATGATAAATCCAGACAGATAAGGGATAAAGCCTACCAGAAGCTTCTAGCTCTTTAGAACGGGATTTGAGCAAAATATTATACTGCTCAAAACCCATTCAGCCCATTGGTTTTTGCACAAACTTATGACTTGTGCCATAATTTTAGTCGAGCTTGAGCTGAAATCCAAAGAAAAGCACTGAACACAACGTTTCCCCTGAAGTGCAGATTCTATTTTCCATAAAGGAAACAGAAAAAAGAGTACAATGAGTCAGTGATATTTTTTTATGGAATTTGTAGCAAAAGAAAGCAAGATGTTATGGAGGGGAACACAGTAATCCCTTAGGAATAAACATATAAATCAGGGTTGACTAACCTATGGCTCTTCAAACGTTATTGGACTACAACTCCCACCAATTCTCACCATAAGCCATGCTGGCTGGGGTTCATGGGAACTGGAGTACAACAGGATCTGGGAGGTTAGCCACTCTTGCTTTAAACTCGGAACTGCATAGAGTTCATTACACACTATCTAAAACAGACTTGCCTTGACTGCTGAACACAGCTGATGTTCTTCCTCACTGTTCAGAGCATTAGATTTAACTCCGTGGCTAAATAGTGAAGTCAGCATGCAGAAAACAATTCATACAAAAAGTGCAGTCCATAGCAAGGGTGTTGGACGATGCAAAGGAATTATCAGAGCACAGAAACCGAAGTTAGATATCAAAGGTGCTGTTAGAACAAGCAGGAGTGTATTAGAAGTGTTACATATAAAAATATAAACATGTTAGGAAGGATATGCCACTAAGTGGTTACATTTGGCTTTTCAGGAAGAACAAGTACACAGAACACACAATGTTAAGAAAGTCATTAAGGAGTCCTGTAATTTTCATTTGGTACAAAGTTCTCTAGCTGGAAGATTAAGTCGACAGCAGCTTCAACATCTGGAACAATGTGGTTTGGTTCTACTAAAGCAGGATCAAACCTAAAATCCCTGTGCCCATGAAACACAGTCTCAGTTATGCACTCCCTCGTGTCAGAGGGCACCTCTGTGTGAGGGTTGTAAACTCCGGTGCAAACAAGGACAGACCTACAGCTTGTGGCAGTCGCAGTCGCTAATTCACTTTCCCAAGTGTTTTCATGTTCTTCTTCCTGAGTGACTGTGGCAGATCTTGAGCCGCCGGCAGCTTTGGCCTGGATACGTGCCTTGGAACCTCGTCTCGAGTTCTTTTCTTGAAGGTAGCGGTTGTAAAGATTAGCACCATAAATATCTGTCATTAGGTTATCCCTAGGGAGTCAAGAAAGTTACATCAGCATAAACATATTTCGGGTATATGGGCAATGCATCTGCTGATAGAGCTTGCTATTTCCATTATTACAGTGCACAGACTCTCATCTGCATACTGCAGTCTACGGGCTTTACAAGTGCACACATCTAAGCTCCCTTTCTGGACATCTCACTCCTGGTCTAGCAGCTCTGTGGATCCAAAGCCCAATGAAATGTGTCTCAGAGGGTTTCTCTTTGCCTTTGGGTAAATACACTTCAACCTGGCTCATGGAATCTTTTGTACATCCAAACTAGTCAAGAGGAATGGTGTGAAAACCAACAAATACTATAATATTAATGAAACATGAACATATTACAGGTTCACACATTTTACCACATTTAAGCCATTCATACTTTTCGCACACATCCCCACACTGAACCAGTATAGCCAAGGTTGCATATATTTTACCAGATGGCAACAGAAGTCAAGAAGCTGACATCTCGGAATCTTAATATTTTAAAGGTGTTCCCCACCCTCCACCCCCCAAAAAAACTTGTCACAGGAGTGAAGACCGAAAAGCATGAGCAGGATGTGAGGAAAAGAAGGGCTGACAGTGACTGAGAGCAAAGCTTCAGCATCCTCCAGAGCTCTCTATAGCAGCACTGTTCTCCTCTGATGGGCTTCTTTCACTCCACTGCAAGCCGAAATATTCTCAGTACAGAGCGGATGCAATTGCGACTTCATTAATGGAAAGCAAATTGAAGCTCAAAACCATCTCAAATCTGATTAAGTATCCCAGCATAAGTGATTAATCAAAAAGGCATAACCAAAAGTGATTGTGACGCAGTCCTCCCAAGGTGAAATCAGCAGGATTTGGCCCATGATCTTTCAACACCACGTGAACTAAAAGACAAGCTTATGCAGATAATTAGAGAGAAATAGTCTGTAACTGCTTAAGCAGACAGAAGCAGGTGACTTTGCTTGCTACTGACCACTGATGAAAAGATCTGAAAAAGGAGGTTTCAGATTCACCAGGAGCCAGACATTGTACAACTATATGAACAAGTATCTAGCAGATTCTTTCACTTCTTTGCTGCCTCGCTGAATTTGAAAGGGGAAGGGTGGTTTTGACAATCTGCAATGTTACTAGATAAGTTTTGAATAGGTTTTTCAGGGGGAGAATCACATTTATTTATTCCAGTCCCTTACCACTTTTAAACTTCGTAACAATAGCCTACCTAAAACATTCCCCTTCTCAACTGAATGGCAAATCATGAGTTTTGACTCATTCATTTTGACAAGTTTTATGAGTTCCTGTTTGCAACAGGAATACTTTACAATGAGAAACATCTTACCCAATGGCATAGAGGGTTTGAATAGGCTTCTTCCATTGTTTTGCAGTTGCTTGTGTCCTGATCAGGTATTCTGCATAGTGATAGGTCAGTTCACTAGGCTTTCCCATCAAAGCCTCATATTTCAGCTCTTTGCCAGTGATCTTTTTGTAAATGTTTTCCAGACAAACCATGAATGTTCCATGCCCAAACCTAAAACATACAGAAATAAAGCTTAGTCAGCGAGGATGAATGGTCAGCCAGGATAAAAACAAAATATCACATAAAAAGACAAAGCCATTTGTCCAGCTTCTAGTGAGGTAGATTGTGAAGGCTGAATTAATTCTGTTCAGTTTTACATAAATAGGCAGGTGAGTAGCTAACACACATACACTACGCTATCCATTTTTTAAAAAGCAGTATTTGTTGGTCTCTAAAAAATCCCAGGCAGCTCTGGGAATATCCACTACTGTAGTTGCATATATTTTGTGAGGAAACCCCCCCTCACGCATGAACATGGCAAATTAAACTATACCCCTAAATCAGAAAACAGTAGTTCAGTTAATTCCAAGCGCAGTTACAAATCAAAATGGGTCTGAGGTTAGGCGGGAACCTCCAGGTATCCAGCTTGGGGAGGCGAAGCTAGGCTGAACTGCCAGGGATTGTGTAGGATCAGGTGGTTGCATATGACCCCGCAAAAAGCACCCCCCATTTGAGATGGGGAGTGGTCATTACAGATCAGCAAGGCTCACTCTTCGAATCAAGGAATTATGAATGTTGGTGACATTGATGATACATTTTCGGGGTTTTATGCTGATATGCTTGGTGAACTCTTCAGATAACAAGAGTTCTCCCTTGCTGCTTGTACAGTTCTTGAAAAATGCACCCAGCACTCGCTGCCCTTGCCCTACCTTGGAGACTGGGCTTCAGCCATCCACATTAGATCCATGTTGCAAGCCAGTACAGGAATATGTGGGTGAGTTGCCTGAGCATATGGATTCCCAGGATAGCCACTTGTCAAAAGAACATCTATGATCAACTGCAGGTTTGTTTCCCATCTCACTGGCTCACCAAATAGAACAATCGCTACAAGGCAATCAACAGGGACACAAATTAGGTACACAATTCTACACAGCTACCACAATGTAACAATTCTTTCCTTGCTACGCACCATGAGATGGTACAAAGCCCGAAATAAATAGAGCAGAATTCCACTGAGTAGTAACTTATTTGCAGCTGTCTTGTTTTCAATCAACTTTCTTCTTCAGAAATTCATGAAATGCATAGTACAACTCCAGGGTCCATTGTTACCTTCATTCCATTCTTTCACTAATGCTTGATCAGTGTCTGTCTGAAGTGGACTGCTTCTACACACACACACACACACACACACACACACACACACACACGGTTTCAACATACAGGATATTCTCAAGGATGGGAACCCTGTATGCGCATGGAATCTGCCCCTTCAGATTGACACCAACCACATATTTCCTGGGGATATGGCTGACAGGTGTGTCAATTATCAATGGGGCAGGGCTAGAACTGTGCATTCCCACAGGCCCATCTATGTGTTGGGTACCCACACGTACTGAATGCCTGAACAGGTCTAGAATATTGTTCAAAGGTGCATCTTTGATGTAACGTAAGCACATCCCTAGCTAAGATTTTGTCCATCACTTCAGAATGCCACATGGCAAGCGCTTCATAAATGAAATAAATAATGCCGACGGTAATTTCTGTAGTATGGAATATGGTTTTGGAAAATTTGTTTGTGTATGTAGCTTGTTTTATACAGCAGTTTTTTAGTATCCGTCTTTTTTCTGGCCAGGGAGTGGGTGGGTGTTTAGTAAGCTAATGCCTAGTCAACTAGTGACACAACCAGCACAGGTCATAGGGTCGACCCCCTTGCTTTCAAGTTCTAATTTGGAATAGGGATTGTAAAGCTAAGACTTAGATAGCAGTGACAGAATGATGGCTTAGCCTAGAATGGCAGTGTTACAAGAGAACTTACTGAAATGAGACAAATAGGTAAGTTAGTGTTAAAGAGCAAGGGAATATAAACTCTACATGCCAAGTGCTATGCGCCTACCAGTCAGGTTCATCACAACCGGCCCCTGAGGGTATCAAAGTAGTATGTTTTTTGAAAGCCACTATGCATTCTACTTCACTTAGAAATCATGGGCTGCAGGACATACTGACCCTCAATCTTGGGAAGTTCCACTTCAGGCGGATGCTGCAGAGGGGGGAAAAAACAAGCTGTCTTTACTAAGAAAAACATCCTGGGGTTTTTCTTTGACTCTGACAGGCACACAAGTCCTGTTCATATGTAATTCTTTACATTTCTAAGAAATAAACGTATACCTATTACAGCAACAAGGAACTGGAATGGCACCTGTGTCGTTGAAAAGTACTTGCTGCTGGTTGTTGGTTTGGCTTCGTATTGTGCTTCCATACCAACCAAAACAATTGCTTGAGTCCCTTCACTCACTAATGCAAACCCCTGCTATGTGTTTTAGGGGGGGCGAAATTGTCTCAAAACGAACACTTCCCTCCTCTGGGTCTAGTATAGCATTGCCTTGCATGCTCAGGACGTTTGCATATTACCATTGTGCCCAAATGGATTTTACCCTTTGCACAATATTCAGCAACACAATACCCTAACTGTAAGGATGAGGTAGCACTGGGGTGTGGGAAGATTCCGTAATGCATTTCATTCCCTTCTCTATTTTTAGAAAATATTTTAATAACAATCAAATTCATTTTGTTGTCAACAGAAACAAAAATCCTGCACTCCCTTCAGAGTTAAAATTCACAATTTTCATGATGGGATTCCAGCATACAACAGACACTTTTCATCTGATTATTCCTTGAAGGCTTGCGATACCATCCTCAAAGCAGGCCAGACAAATTAACTTATTATAGAAACCCCATGAAATTTGATCATCCTCTTCCACTTCCTTGCCTTCCTCCAAAACTAACTTGGATGTGTGCGCTGTTGAAGATTCATTCCCTGTGTCTGCTGTCATGGGATTTTTGTTTATCACATGATGGTGTATGTTTTCATTGCACAGAGTTGGATGTGACGGAAACAGGATGTTTGCGTTACTGTGTTTCCTGAAGTGGGACTATTGTCCTTTGTTCTTTCTCTTTGCTGCCTGATGCTAGAGAGGGAGCCATGTTGCAGTGCTCCATGTGTGTTTATATGTAAATAAAAGTAGATTAGCCAAAATGCTGAGTTGCTGAGTTCTGTTACACAACTGCGCAAGCTCTGCGGATCCGTAAGTGTGCTGATGTTTATTGGCATCAGTCACTGTGATGTTCGAGCTGAAGAAAACTTTTGAAGCTCGCAAACAATCGACAAGGAGGGAGGGAACATGCCAGTCGGGCATGTGTCTCTGCCAGGGTCCTACTCGTGAGTAAGATATCTTAACATGTGCTTGTGCACTCCAGATAAAGAAGAAAGGACACACACCTGAGAAAGAGCAACCTAAAAAAAAGTTGCACAGAGTAATGCAACCACACATGGCTAATTTCCACAAAGGAAACGAGGAAGTACAGGTATTTAAAGGGCTGGTCAGTGTCCCAGCCCTTTCCTCCTGAAATAGTCTGGTTCAGTAGAACCCTCCTGCCCTCTGCAACCTCACATGATACTTGGGCAATGCTTTCATTAGTTCTTGGAAACATTTCCTCATGTTTCTGCTCTTTTCATTGCAGCCTAATCTATTGTGAGATCAGTCAATATTGGGTAACCTTCAGAACAAACTGTACAACCTTTTAAATGCTGTGGACAATATACAGGCAATTAAATTTGTCTTTCATTTGTCTATATAACAACTGCTTGGAAATATATTTTGTGGGGTTAAGCTAGTAGAACATCCTAAATTTATGAGCACATGAACAGTGGTCAGAGAGACTTCAAGGGCCAAACCAGGCTGTTAGGTAGGACATTTTTGTTAAGGACAATACAAAGCTCTCAAATCAATTATTAAGAGAAATGTAGTAAACAATATACTTACTGAAACTTTAGGTCTTCTGTTATGGTCAACCATGTCCAACAAGGGAAAGTTTTCTCGCAGCCTGTCGATTGTAATAGGCCGACAAAATCCAACACTAGCAATGTATTTGGTTATGGACAACAATACAATTTTATTACAATATTTTTCTGGAATGTACATTTCTGCTTTATGAAACAAGCAATAAGTTTGATTTGGCAGTAACTTCTTTTTTTCCACACAACCAAGAATTACTCCTACTCCTACTCCTATTATTTTAGGATCCACTGAACTACTCCTGCTGTATTCATTCCCTGCAGCCAAGACAAGAATCCACAATGACTTCAGAACAAGCTTGCAGGCTCCCTTTCACACAAACACACAGCATAACCACAACAGTGACTGGACAGCTGTTAGTGGCAGCCTCTCTACCTAAGCCAGATACGGCCTGCTCAAAGAGAGTGAGGAACTGAGGCAGCAACCAGGAGCTGGAAAGGTTAATAAAGAAAATAGGAAATGTTTCCTCTTCATTGCCTGCCCCTCATTTCCCTTGCTGCATTATTTATTTCAAGACCACACTTAAGAGTTGGACTGATTTCATCAGAGTTCATGGACAGCATAAACTACAAGATGTACCTATTAATCACTGTAAGAAAAAAACAAAAAACAAAAGCTTTTTCTGTATAACTTGGAATAATCCACATTTTCCAAAGGATACTGCTTAGCAATATCAAGAAGAGGCCCTTGTCCAGACACAAGAACACATTTGTCATGGTAACGTCTGAACATTCGCAAAGGACTGTGGGACATCATGACTTGGTCTTGGGAAATCTGTGTGAGAAAGAATGGGAGATCAGTTCCTTAATTAATATGCTCTCTTTTACCCTGGACATCTTTGCTCATGAATATAGTACTGAAAAATTAATTCAGATCAGATTTCTGTTTTCACAGCACACAACCAGTGCTTAAAATGGTTCTTGCCTCAGTCTCTCTCCACACGCGGCATCCGATTCTTGTTTCAGATGTAAGGTTTAAATTTAACCATAAACAAATTCTGAAGCAAAACAATAATGAGAAAGCAGCTTACAATTCATGAGGTTAATGTCACTTGGATAGAAGTACACACAATTTGCCCTGTAAAACATGAAGCTGATAAGCATCTTAATCCCCTAAGAGAAACCCTTGAAATGTTTTGGAACATATTGCATCTATTTTAAAAGACACCTGTAAGATTTGGAACTGAGATTTAAAGTTGCTGTCTTTATGAAGGCAAGACAAGAACTACTGAACTAAGTGGACTATTTATAAAAGAAATATTCCTTCATTATTCATGTGATTTATTTTTTTATTTTTTTAAAAAAACACCACATACAAAAGGCACTAAAATTACTCACTGGCACTCCAAGAATATGAGACAACTGGTCTGCTTTCTTCTGACGAAGGCAGTTTCCTGCATTCGTGACAAATACTACAGGAACCGAAAACTCTCCCTGAGAATTAAGTAGTTTTTGAAAGGCTTTTCTTGCGCCTGGAATTGGTGTCTTTCCTCGTACCAATACTCCATCAATGTCAAGCAGAAAGCCAAAGGTAGGTTGTATGTTGAGCTGAAATGAAAGAAAGCTTGCATTCATGATACTATTTTTCATTTGGTATGTATCTCCTGCCTTTTCTCCCTACCACCACCACCGTAAATCCCACATTGGTGTAACTTCTAAGGTTTAGCAATAACATTCTTTGGCCATTAAGAGCCATTTAGTTAATCAACATTTTAATACAGGGGTCAGCAAACTTTTTCAGCACTGTCCCTCAGACCTTGTGGGGGGGGCAGACTATATTTTGGGGAAAAAACAATGAACGAATTACTATGCCCCAGAAATAACCCAGAGATGCATTTTTTAAAAAAAATACACATTCTACTCATGTAAAAACATGCTGATTCCCAAATCTAAATCTAAATCGCTGGATTTAGAAGGCGATTGGGCCGGATCTGGCCCCCGGGCCTTAGTTTGCCTACCCATGTTTTAAGACATGTTTGAAGAATTGAAACGGGTGCATATCAGATAAAGTCATTCCCAAGAACAATTAAGCTGGGGTTAATGCCAGAGGCCAAATGCTGTATGAGCTATACATATTGACAGTTAAATTAATTATGTGATCTGCTTCATCTCAACCTACACTCAAATAATATATTATTCCTTCTAAGCCAGTTTGTACTGTTAGAATGGGCACAGTTGGCAAGAAATTAACAACAACAAAGTATTTATTTAGGTCAGTCAGCAAATCTTCCACTAATGGCTTCCAGGAGTAAGGAAGCACCAAACAAACACTGAGATGTTACTAAGGCCAAGCAGTATGTAGACTCGTACAAGTTTAAAAAGCAGCTCCAGAGTCGGTGTTGAGAAGACTGCTCCTTTGAAATGGATAATACGTAATTACATGTACTGCTTGCACATTCTCACATGCATAAAGGAAATTACCAGCTCAGTGATACTGCCCCTCTTTGGAGTTTCCTTGCAAAAATATACTTTGTTTTCCTAGGATAGTGAAAAATCTTCTCTCTATATAAAATCATGTCTCGCCTCATCAGGGCTGTCTCTAGGCCCGGGTCTGGTGGCGCGGGGCACCAGGGCGGCAGGCCACCAGGGGCGCTGCTGCACCCACTGAGAGGCGTGGCTGAGGTTGCCCCAGGCGCGCCTCTCAGCTGTTCAGCGGCTTCAGGCTGCTCTCCAGAGGTGCGCGGGCCTGGGGCCGCCTCCGCCGCGCGCAGGGGCTGCGTGGTGCAGTGCAGCTGCGCCTGCGGCAGCCACGCTCCACACGGCGCCCGCCGCGCTGGGAAACGGGGCGGGGCGCCGGAAGGATCCGTCGCACCACGGCGCCGGGTATGCTTAAGATGGCCCTGCACCTCATCTTTAAAATCAACCTGTTTCCAATGTTAAGGGGGTGAGTGTGCAGTTGCTTACAAAGCTGACATGGCATCACCCACAGACAAAACGAAGGCATCAGCAGATATGGGAGGGACCCTGAGATTTCCACAGGTATAAAGATTCTTTTAAAAATTAAAAAAAAAAAGGGCCAGAAAGCCCAAAACACAGGAGAATTCATTCTGTGTGCTTGTGGGTAGATCAGAGGGGCGGGGGAGGAGATGATTTGGCTGCTATGTGAAAGGAAGAGTGTTGTATTATTGGGACTAAAGGAGAATCAAAAGGCACTGGCAGAGGAAGGTGGTGGTGGTGGGGGTGCACTCCTCCAAGTGTCATCCCTGAGGGGGGGTGACATTTGGCGCGACGGACTCCCACGCCTACCGCGAGAAAAGTGGCAAAGCAGCGCAAGCCGTCGGGTGAAGGGGGAGCTGCTACACCGTTTTGACGCTTTGCTCGCGGTAGGCGTGGGAGACCGAGTCGCGGGCGGGTGGCACGCCGAATGTCACCCCCCTTTGTGCCAGCGGCAAAGCGGCGCAGCAGCTCCCCCTTCCCTTGACGGCTCATGGTAGGTGTGGGAGTTGCGGGAGGGCACCCTCCGCACCCCGCACCCCTCGGGAGCACGCCCACCCTGGGTAACGTGGGCATATGCTCAGCCACTGTCAAAAGGTAAAAGTTTCCGTCTCCATTTCTTCCATATGGTCAAATCTGATTCTAGAAAATGTCTTCTCATGTTGTGTTGTCCATTTTCTAATAAGGGAGTGAATGCATAAAGTCTTGGAACAGTTTTTAATGAGATTGTAGCCTGGATTAACTTCTACTGGGAATACAGTCAGCGAGCAACACCATCTGCAGATCTTATGGATTTAGTCTCTCTTTCCTCAGAATAGTGTAATCAAAATGGAAAGAAAATTAAGTTTAACTTTTCTGGCAACATAAGCCGATTTTCCTCTGCCATGAAAAGCTTAGAGGGGGAAATCACTAAATTTCAACTAGAACAGACTAGTACAAACACAGTGTACACATTAAAACTTTATTTAAAACATCTGATTAAGGAAGTACAGGTATTCAAATTAAAATCTGGCTATTTTTAAAGGTGATACTTTCCCTGACAACAAGGTATGGACAGGTTTCAAATATACTAACAGACATTAGCTTGTAGTTTTGCAGAGCCAACTGCCGCTAGAATAATTCAGTAAATTACCATCTGTTCATGCAAAGGTTTCTATGCCTCATCAATAGCTCTGAGTTTGTCACAATATTTTCAAAAATTTGGTTGTGGTGAGGTGAGAGGTTGAACATTTTGTCCCTGTCTGACATTACAACGTCAAGCTATGGAAGGTGGAAGTATTCACAGTTGTAAACACCACTGTGTCGTTACTGCAATCTGCAACTCACAGCGACAAAGGAAACTCCTCCAGGACCTGTCTGCTCCATCCCTTTTCAAGTTTAATGCCACAGTGCTTGTGGCCGTGCCACACAGATGCACAAAGGAGACAAGGGTTCGGTTCACAAGGGTGGCTGAATTTAAGTAGCTGTGTTTTTTAATAACATTTCAATTAATAAGAGTGTTTCAATGGTTACCCAACCACCCTCAAGGAAGGTAAATACTACAAATGTAAACAGATGAAGCTAATGCCCAATATGAATATTCATCATTTTGTTGAAATACCTTATTGCTTTCAATAAAAATAGAAGTTGAAAGAATCTTAAGAAGTGTGAGTACATTATGTCTTTCCTGTTGGGAGTCTATGACCTACTGATGTGTCTACTTTGCAATTCATGATACAGGCTTATGTGAAATAAGGCAGGACCCTACCCTGTCGCCCAACATCAGCACCACAAATGTCACATACGAAACATCTCAACACACCATCAATCTACACACTTTATATTTCTTAAGTTTCTTGTTTACAGGTGGCGATCATTTTAGGCACATCAAACTGACACATGATCACCGGTGTGTGGGTCCTTTTGGACCCAGAAGAAGGCAGAATAGAGGTGGAAACAGGTGTGGGGCAGGGCGGTGGAACACTCTGCTAACACACGCAGGGGCCAGGAACAGAGCCCCCACATGAAATGGTTGCTGCCTGTAATTTTTTAGATCTGAACTCAGGCTTCATACAAATTAGCATTCAGATTGCTTATTTATTTAAACTCTTTACATGTCACCCTGATTTATGTTAAATGAACTTTTTAATTGTTGATTTTTTTTCAGTGTTTTGTTGTAGGGATATTATACTTTTTATAATGTATCATTATCATACTTCTGCATTTACACTGTTTTTATGTGAACTGCTTTGAACAAAGATTTATTTGTAGGAAATGCAGTATATGGCCATCAGTTCTTGCAAGGTATACAAGAGAGACAGGGAACCTATGGTCCTCCAGAAATTGTTAGCAACCAAGCCCATTCAAGCTGAGCATTTAAACCAGCGCTATTCCAGAGCATTTGAAAATCCCAGGAGTCTGCAGTTCAAATGCCCAGCTTGAATAATAAAACTAAAGCAATCACTGCAGGTGCAAACATATACCAAATTTGCTTTTCTCTTCAGGATTACTCCATGCATATGTAAATAAAACTGAAGCAAGCTAAGGGAGTGTTTATTAAAAGATTAACCTGTTGCATAAGCAAGCCTCTTCAGCTGCTGGGGGTTGCTTCTACATAATGTTAGTCTGTGATTCTGTGGCTATACTCTAAATAGAGAAATAGCATGACAAGAGAAATAGCTGTTCTTGGTGATGGAAAAGGCAGCACGTACTCAAATAACATAATGGATATTTTGTCTTATTTACACTGGAATCACTTTAATGTTTAAACTATTTGGTTATCATCTGTGTGTTTTTATTTAAAAAAAGATAACTTCCTTTAAAAAGACACCTGAATGTAATGCAAACATATTAAAGCTTTCACTCGTGTACTCTTAAATCCAACACCAGGACCCTCCAGCAACCACCATAGCTGCCAAGTTATCCCTTTTTTAAAGGGATTTTCCCTTATGCTGAATAGGCTTCCTCGCGAGAAAAGGGAAAACTTGGCAGCTATGGCAACCACTGGGTGTTAAAACCCTGCTGTTCTATGTAAAAAAACAAAAAAAAACAAATTAAAAGAAACAATGTATGACTACTGAAGTCAAGCATTATTAGAATGACATATCTAGGTCACGTATTCTAATGTTGAAATTATGAGTATCTAGACTTTCAACCAAGTAGCATGGGCACTTAATATCCTTGTCATGCATTTGACAAGGAAACTCCACTGGGAAATGACTGTAGCTTGGTAGCACAGCATGTGCTTTGCAGAGCATAAGGTCAATAACATTGGCTGAGAAACATACAGCCGTTTGCATGTTTATTCAGAAGTTAAATACTATGTAGCTACTAAGCAAGTGTTCTACATACAGTACTTATTTTTTAAGTACTGTATGTGGTCATGCTCAGCGTCCTTAAGTAGAGGGCAGGCTGCACCAACCACTAATTCTTAATTTCCCATTTGTTCTGCAAAGCAAAAGTGCTCCATGTCCAAAGATTCTGGATTATGCTCCTGTGCAGCAAGAAGACTGTGTTTTAACTGCAAGAGTTACATAGCAATCGCTATGGCAACCTATTAGTATATACTGTATACTCATACAGAAAATCTACCAAGAAGACAGGAACTGGAACCAACCCTTTTCCTACCATGTCACTTTCGCATTCCAGAATTGAGAAGTACAGCACTAAGAAGAAAAAGAACATGTTCCAGGGGGGTGACTCCTCATTCCTTCACATTGTTAAGACCAGTCTTGACACCACAGGTGAAGAGAAGAGTAAATTTTAAAAAAGAAACCAGAAATGGGGGGAAGTAGGCTGGTGTGCACCATTAGGCAACTGCGAAGGCCCTAGCACATTGTGAGAACTCACCACTGCACATGACAGCACTGATTACCAAATGGCAGTGATTGCTTCTCAGCAGGCAGGAAAGCAAGCAATGTTGAAGATGAGCAGGGCAGCCTCCATTCACCATCTAGATCTAAGCAGCACAGAGGGATTCAATCCCAACCACTGCCTGCCCAAAGAGTGTGTAGAGATGGCAGAAGGTGCACTTTGTACCTGTCCCTGATGCTAAGCCAGGTGAGCAAGTAGCAGAGGTGGGCTCAAGGACCCCACCACACACTTTCTGCTCCCTCTAGTTGCTGCCCATGCTTGTCTGACAGACCCAACACAGAAGCACAGAAGACCTCTGTTGAATCTGCCTTCCCTAGGAGGAAGATTTGCACCCCCAGTGTGCAGCAGCGGGTGGGGTGGGGGTGGGGGTGGGCAGATGAAACGAGAGGTCCTAGTGGTGCAGCAATAAAACTGCTATCACATTTGCAAAGCTAAGCAGGCTCCATTATGGTTTCAAACTGCATAGCAAGTGGGCATTTTGAGATTCCAGCATTGCAGGGGGTTGGACTCGATGACCCCAGGGTACATCCCAACTCTGTGATTCTATGATGAAAGAAAGAAAGAAAGAAAGAAAGAAAGAAAGAAAGAGAAAGAAAGAAAGACAGAAAGACAGACAGACAGACAGACAGGAAGGAGAAAGAGGCAAAAAGAAGAGGCATGTACCTTGAAAAGAATGAACGATTAATGAAATGTCCTACCCCAAAACAACAAAAATTTCCAATCCGTTAATTCACAAAAAAGGTGCCTTTCAGCGGCCAATCAGCATTCCCAAGGAACTTACGAAAGAGGAGGAGGAGGAGAGGGAGCAGACCAAGAGCACAAAACAAACAAAGCAGCAGCTCAGGTTAAAAGTTAATACAGTACTAAGCAAAGACCATGAAGTCTCAAAGGAAAGAAACAAGACCTCTTCTTTCCTCTTCCCAACTTCTCGGTTCCCTCCCCCTCCCTCATCAGCTTCTTTCATTTTTCTTTCCTTTTTGTTTAAGAAACTGAAGCAGTCCAACCCCCTCCATCAACTGCTCAAAAAAGAAGCTCGGAGAGAGAGGGAGGCCGCCCCATCCCATGCCCGGCGCCCAGGAGCAGCTCGGGGGAGCCGCGGGAAACAGACCCCCCACCCCAGTGCTGCCAGGTACCTGCGAGCCCGCCTCGCTCTTCCCCGGGGCCGAGGCGGCAGGAGCAGCCGAGGCGGCGGCGGCGCTGCAAAGCCTTCTCGGCCCCGGAGGTCGCAGAGGCCGGCTGAGGAGGAGCGGCGGCAGCAGCAGCATTCCCCTCATGGCGGAGACGGAGCTCCCAGCCCGGCTGCGGCCCCTCCGTCGGGTCTCGCTCCTGCCACTGTCCAGTCGGGCGCCGGCGCCGCACCGGGCAGCAGCGACAGCCGACACCGGCTTCGCCTTATTCCCCGCCGGCCCCTCCTCCTGCCTACGCTGCAACCTCGCGGGGTGGAGCCTGCTCGGCAGCCTCGACTTGCCCCGCGGGAGCTTCCTCGCCGCCTCCGCGGTTCGCCAGCCAGGGCGCGTCTTCTTCAGCGCCGCCCTCACTTGGCAAAAGTTCCAAGAAGTGTAAGGCAGTGTTTTCTCCGCCCCCCCCCCCAAGCCCGCGTTTCTTCCTATTCATTTTATTACATTTCTATTTCTATACTGTACCACCTTTTTCCTCCAAGGAGCTCAAGGTGGTGTATGTCTCCTCCTAACAACCCTGTGAGGGAGGTAAGGCTAAGAGATGGTGAGCCGCCCAAGGTGAGCTTCATGACACTGAGTGGGGATTCAAACTTCCGTCTCCCCCAGGTCAGTCTAACCATTAGGTCATGCTGGCTCTTTTTTTTCTTTTTCTTTTTTGCTGCAGCAGGTTAACTGGCTCATATAGATTATGCCTGGTTACCTTGTCCTCTCCCTCCAGCTCGCCAAACTACTGCACATAGTTGACACAAAGGAGTAGGAAGGCAGGCGGCAGCGGGAGAAATGGGAGTAATGGCAACGTGCAACAGCAAGGCAAGGGCATCTCTGGTCCAAGACCATGCAAATCTACATTTTACGCCCAATCTTAGGTGTGTATACCAGAAATCGTCAACCTTTACAGGCCCGGGGCCACATTTAACCCATACATGCATTTGGGGGCCCTTTTCTTAATCCTTTCCCTTTCCCACCTTGGATCCGGGCCCCACCACTTGAAGATCATTGATGTATTTCTTTAAAAAACAAACCCAGTGTTCAATAATAGTTTGCTTCCAGGCAGCTGTATAAAGATAGCCTTACAGAACTTACATTACTCCTCCACACCCACACAACTGTTTTCTAACCTTCTGGTATCTCCTTCAAGGATTTTTGGAATGACATACATACATACATATATATATATATATATATATATATATATATATATATATATATTTACTATAATGTTGCTAGCAAGCACAAGTTGCCCCAAGTGAAAAGGGACCGGTGGCTAAGCTTCCATTACCAAACTGGTACTTGTAAATCAATCAAGCACTGTGACCCAAGGGATTGAATCAGTATAAGGCAACTATTAATGTGTAGGACTAATGTTAAATTCATTACAACCAAGAATAGGGTAAATACATGTAGGAAATTTGGCTATGTGCCTCAAAACAGAGAGACTTTATATAGCAGGGACTAAGATGTTTGGGACACCATTCATTCATTCCATTTCAAATGCTACTTTTCTTACTGTACGCTTTTTGTTTTTGAGTTTTCTTTACAACAGAAAATAATGAAGCTATACTAAACAATCCCCTGAGCAAGTTTGATGAGTGATTTCTAGATAACAAGCCTATAAAGCAAACTGAAGACATTGGAATTAAGAGTTCTGAAAATAACACTGGGGATTCATTTTATACAAATGGTCTTCTAGGCGCTGGTAGTTGCCAAATCACTGGAATTCAGGGATAATCAACCCATACTTTTCCTTGGTTGACTTTTCCTAATAGAAATCTTGTTCAACTCCCTTTCACAGCCACAATAAGCACGCAAACACATGACTACTAGTGGCCATACAAGGTTACATAATTTTTTTGTTTGTAAAAGCTATTTTAGGAAAGTAGGTCACAACAGATAAATCCCATGCTTTACCTGTGAATTAGACTAATACGACACAAACAGACACAGTGACTGCACTGTAATATTCCTTTGGGAAAATTACCCATAAAAATGTGTACCAGCTTCACCTGCAATATTACATCTTTCAAATGGTTTCCATGCACATACATTTCAGATAATGATCTTATTGATTTATGGAGTCCTAACATTTCTTGATTCTCAGTTTATTGAAACCTCCCTCGCTCATGTGATAAAGCAGATTCTGGCAGCTAAGAGGCTTTAGTCTCATGACTTTCCCATAAAGAAATAGACATATTTTCAAGCCACAGTGAAAACTATGAACAAATGTGTCCACATAAAAATTATTTACTGAAAAGATCCGAGTGTTATTACAAAGGTGAAACAGTATTTACAATATTAGTTGCTGAAATATCCAGCATTTCAGAAATCCAACCAAGTGGGTGTTCACATCAAGCTTTGAGCATGCTGCATAAAGCTGTATTAGTTGTGCAGAGCGTTTCAGTTCTGCTGTGAAGTCAAACATTTTTTTAAAAAATCACTGCAAAAACTGCCTTCAATTCTGTTCCAAATTTGCAGGCAATAAGGGTGAGCATCTAAATGCTGTTGTATTTTACTGAGGCTGGAGAAGTATACTGGAATGCTAATTTCTAATTTAAGAGCAACTGAAAATGCCATATAAAGCAGAAATTAAGCAAAAAGGAAAGTAGCTAGAAAAGGCCGACTCAAAGGCAAGCTGGCTAGTTATTTTGAGTTTTGACTACTGAAGCTGAAAACAAAAAATTGTACAGAATAGGACAGAGTAAAATGCTTGCAGTGAAATGTGCTTAGGGAAAGAAATCACCCTTCGTTTCCAGCATTTGTAAATACATTAATTTTGCAGAACCAATGTGCTTTAAGCAACTGCTCCCAGGATGCTTTAGGATGGATTATAAAACAGAACTGTCTCAACACACGCTACAGTCCTAGAAGTCTCTTAGCTTCTTCACTTTGAGCCATAAGAGCTTCACTGGCATACTTCTGAAGAAGTTCCATCTTCTTTCTTCGGACAAGAGCTTCCTCAATCTGCAGATTAAAAACATTCAGCCTTAAAATAAAGTACTGAAACTTCACAGATTGCAAATGATTTCGTAAAAATAGCTTATACATGCTGGCAATGAAAAGGAACTACGGTATCTAATGAAAGCTTTGAAGAAAGATTATTGCTGTGGCCAAAGTCTGATGTTCCTTGGCTTAAGTTGCCAGTGGCTTTTAGGATGCTGTATCACCACTTTTTCAGAACTGATACAAACTCTCCTTGCAAAGATGCTGAGGTGTAAGGGTGTATTCAACTAAGCAGATGTGCTGGTAGAAGCCAGGGCAAGAACTCTCACTAGTGCAGCAGCACTATACTTTCCTTTTCGTTGCACATCATGAGCTCAGAACCTTCTGAATTGGGGCTGCAGAAAACCAGTTTACTGTTTCATTGCAACAAGCACATTATGGTTTGCTGCAGCCCAGAAACAGAAGTTCTAATTTACCGAGTGGGAGAAGCAATGGAATCCCAAGGCTCATTCTTGTAATACTTAAGCGTGGCTCCGCATGGTTATGTCTGAAAAACCCCTTTATAGTTATCAAAGTGCAAAATGATTCTCTTCTGAGATACAAACACTTTCAGAACCTTAGTCTGGCTTTATTTTTCAGCTAAACTGTATATGTTTGCTTCAGTTATTTCACATAAATTTGAAAAATGCACTAATGAAATCAGGAATGACAGAGAAAACTCAGTAGCCGCAAAAAGGTGCCACAAAACTTTTTTCCCTGGCATAGGCCAACATAGCTATTCCTCTGGAAGTTCTATGTACCTGTACAACTTTCATTTTCTATTTGTTCCTTACCTCTTGTTGTGATGGCACTGGGACATGAGCAATAAACTTCTGCTGACTGTCCTCTCCTTCTTTTTCCTTTCCACTGTCTTCATCAGACTGCAATACATTTAAAACATTCAGTTTATGCAGCCACATGCATCATGCAGTGAAGAAAAAGTCACTGCTTCACAGGCGCCTGCTTTTGTTCTAGCTGGACTGTCCACACTCCTGCCACAAAGCCAATGAGCATCAACTGTCCTGTAGGAAAGAATATCAGGTGCTGGGCAGTAGATAGGAGTGCACCTTGCTCAGAGAAAGGGAAGCAGTTTCAATTCAGTGGGAACTGCTTCTTGCTCCCTGTGCTGTTCTTTGATGTCACCTCCAACACAGGGATCACAAAGCCCTTTGCAATCTTCCCCATGCTCTCCTTTACACCCCCAATGTCAAGGTGCAAAGGAGAATGGAATACATCACAGAGGGCTTTGAAAGCCTCCCCCCGTCTCTCATTTCCAGCCCTGATGCTGAAGGTGAAGTGCATGCATGGGAGAAGTAAACAAAGGAAAAGAAGTCTCCCCTTCATTCCCCACTCCCAACTTTGAGAAGCACGGGGGGGGGGGGAGTTTCTACATCTTCCTGCTGCACCCATTTTATACATATTCAGACAACACACATTGGGCTGAGCTGCTTTAAAAGTAAGATTTCTCCAAAGTTGGAAAGGGAGAAAATAGGTGAGGTTTCCTGTTAACTACATTTCCTAACTTGGTCAAATGCAAACTGACTAGCTTTCAAGTTCCATTATAAAAAGCCAAAGTGTTTTCTTTAAACCACACAAACACACAGCCATAAGTCCACAGCAGGCTTCATGCATGCTCTGTGTGTAGCCAGTACGCAGCAGGAAGTACAGCCTAAATTAAGACTTGATTCACCTTGATGTTTCATTCCAAATTCAGAAACACACCCCAGCTTCTGTTTTATCCACATAGAAAAGAAATTGTACTTATCACATACATAAAGACACTGAAATGCACAGACACTGAAATGGGCAGGCCTGTCCACGTTTGCTAACGTTTATGCCACTCTGCCGTTTACTGTTAATGAATTCTTCAACATTCATGACATGCTGTTATTAGCAGAACTGAAACCAGCACACTACCTCATCATCATTTACTGCATAGATGTTTATTTCCTCCTCCTCTTCTTCTTTATCACCTCTTGCAAGCCGTGCTTCTCTCTCTGCTTTCCATTTTTCCACTGCTTCTGCAATAACTGGGCAAGTAAAAAAAAAGGTAGTACTTTATATTTGGATTTTAAGAGGTTGACCAAGTACAATTCAAAAAGCACCAGCTCTTTCATTTCAGAGTCAATTATAAGAGTCAACGTTCGGTGAATTCACAAATGTATTTATCAGTTTTTACTTGCACTGTTTGGACTTTCCTTCCTTGAGAAGGGAACAGGAGCATTGGAGAAGGCATTTAGAAGGGTATAATTAGCAGAAACTTAACGGCAATCCTACTGTTGCGGGCAGGGGAGTTGTGGGCAGGGTTTTCTCATGCTATAGTTACAACAGATTGGGCTAGAAATAGGGGTGGCAGGTATCCAAGAGTGTCACTCAGTTGATAGCCTTCTGTCAGCTGAACAGTAAGGGAATCATCCCTCCTGCCCGGCACCTTGTCCCCCATTTTGATTCAAGTCTGCAGCACACATTACTCACCTTTATCCAGATAGAAACTGACAATATCTCCCTCTAAACCTTGTTTACCTTTTACCCAGTGCCGCGATAAGTTCTGAGAAAGCCTGAACTTTATTATGCTTTAAAATGGGTTGACTATACTTTAAAATGGTTTGCCTTCCCTGTACCGTATACATAAAGAATTCTTTCAGGTTTATGAGGTGTGACTCCTGTTAGGCTGACATCACTAGCATACATTTGTATGTGCTCAGTTTTTGAATACTATTTTTAACAACTCATGAAGGAATGAAGTAACCTCTAGGTTCGATTACTACAATGGCACTGCCTCTCAAGACGGTTCAGAAACTTCAGCTACTGCAGAATTCAGCAGCCAGGTTGCTCACTGGGGCAAGGTGATCTGAGAATATTACATTGATCCTGGCGCACCTGCACTGGCTACCAATGAGTTAGTCATTTAGTCGTGTCCGACTCTTCGTGACCCCATCGTTGTAGGTTTTGACCTACAAAGCCTTAAATGGCTCAGAACCACAATACCTCAAGGAGTGCCTCTCCCCACATGAACCAACCCTGACCCCGCAATCATCATCTGAAGCCCTTCTTCATGTGCCTCCTCTGCAAGAGGTCCACAGTGTGCCAACATGAATACTGTGGCTCCCCACTTGTGGGATGCTCTCCCTAGGGAGGCCCGCCTGGCACCTGCATTACATATATTTAGTTGCCAGGCAAAAACATTCCTCCCCTCCCAGTTCTTTGGCTAATTATGACCTTTTAAACTGGGGGTATTTTTGTTTGTTTGTAACTATGTTATGTATTTTTGTGTTTTTATACTGTATTGTAAGCCACTCTGAGATCCTCAGATGAAGGGCAGTATGGAAATGTAATAAATAAAATAAGTTAGATGCCCTGGGAAGCTGAAGTCAGTGGGACTTACTGCCAGGTAAGTGGTCAAAAGAATGTAGCCCTACTGTGATGGGAGCTTTCCATAGGCTCCAGTCTATTTTATCAAATGTATGAAGTGGCCTGGAAACATGACACACTTTTATACAGTAGGAGAAACAGGGTGATTTAAAAAGCCTTCAAATTAGGAAACTGATTGGAAGTGAGGTTGCCTACTTCCCATGATCTGCTCAAAGGAATCATAAATTTAAGGAATGTAGGTTCCTTAGGGATGCACCGGTATATATTTTAACTGAGAACTGTAGGTATCAGCAAGAGATGTTTTGTCCCTTTCTCTGCTGAGTCTCCCCTCAAAGTAGGTCACTGTATGATATCACTACAACCCATTTCTTAACCTCACTGGGTGGGTACTGTAGGCTTAACAATACCGATTGTGACTACCTTCAGAGGTCTCTTCCTCCTCCGGGGACTGGAGCAAAAGTGCTTAGCATTTGCAGCCCTTTGCATTTGAAGATGAACTTGTTTAACAAGCCTTCTTTACACCAAATATTACACTTCAAGAGAATGTATATGAGAATGCCCCATAAAAGCTGAGCATCTTCCCATCTTACTGTTTCCACCATCTTCCTGGTTCCCTCAAGCAGACCAGAACTTCTAAGTGTTATGTTCATTTGAAGATGGAAAATACTTTGCTGCAGGAAGTTTCAACTTCCCTGCTTCCTGCATTCATAGCACCATCTAGGCCAGGAATCAGGCAACAAGCAAGCTTGAGACCATCGTTGGAGCACCAGGACAGAGGAAAAGGCAGAGGAAAAACTAGAAATTAGTGCTGTTGAAAACAAGCTACCCAAAACCAGCCCCTGCATATTTAAGAGAATCTTTTCCAGCTTGCCAAACTTTGCTATATAGCTCCATAACTGGGTGTTCCAGAACTTGCTGCCAAATCTAGCTTTTCAGAACTGCCTAAAGGAGACCTGTTCAAACATGTCACAATTTACTGTTCTCTCCTTTAGCTGCAGTAAAATGTTCTTACTTTCTGGATTATCATTTCTGCCTTTGGCAAAATAAATCTTCCAAGCAAACTATACAAAGACACTTCAAAACCAGGGACCATAGTTAGAAAGGAGAAAAAGAACAATATAGGTATCTTAAAATTTATGTATGTAATTTTTTTTTAAAAAAAAAACCTTGAATCACACCTGTTGTTCTATATGCCTTCTGTACAAACAATGCAAGCGTCTAGAAAAAAAAGTGAAGAAGTTACTGGAAAACACAATGGGTTTACCAATACCAAATTGTAGTTCACAAACTTATGCAAATTAACTTGGAGGTAAGTGTCTTTGGGACCAATGGAACTTACTTCCAAGTAAATATTCACAAGTTCAGACAGCTTGAATCATCATTTGATACAGCAACAGGCTGAAATGAGAAGAGCACAGCAAAGCTCATAAATGTGAAGTGAGAATGACACTTAGCTGAACACTGGGGCTTAGTCTCAGGAAATGAAAGGAGGGTTGATATAGCCATGGTGCAGGATCAAAGCACACTTGGGAAAGGCATGGACTTACTGTGGAGAACTGATGAATGCTACTTTCAGGACCATGTGCCACTTATATACCAGTTTGTCATTAGTTGAACAGGTGTTGAATTTTATACTCTTAGATATGTAACAGTAATTCAAGAAGTTCTGCTAATTTCTGTAGAGATGTACAACTCTTCCCCACAATAAGGTCTATAGAGCATAGCAAGTCAGATTATCATAATGTACAGCCTGCAAACCTCAAACCCCAGGTAACGTAGTATGTCAATGAAAAGCCTCTAATAAAACAATCTAAGTAAAATTAGTAGCGTATTCATTTTTCAAAAGGCAATAACCAATCTTCTGAACTCAATAAGCAAAACAGCAGAAGATCTATCTTATTTAAAAGTATCAGAATGGTGGCAAGAAGGCAACTCTGTTGGGGGATAATTCATGTCAACTTATAATGCTTTGACATAATCAACAGCAGCAGCTTAGTTATTTCCTTCTAGTAGCTCATCTAATTTTCTTGAGGCTGGTTTCTTTCCAAAAGACTTGAATTAATTTCCTCTGCCCCCATGTGATTATCATCAACATAATCGAAGTTCTATTTATGGGAGCGAATTGCCAAGGAAGCAGATCCAGATGAGAGAAAAAGATAAATTTCAGATCTATTTTCTGAATAAAACAAGACCAATATCACTAGTACGGACATCTGACTGCCTTTTAGAAGAAGAAAAAACCTGCACTTTTGTAGCAGAAAAGCTCCAATATTGATTAACTCTTATTTGTTTATTTATTTAGTAATTTATACACCGCTTTATGTAAAAAAACAAAAACCCTCAAAGCAGTTTACAAAAGATAAAACTGTAAAATCAAGAACAAAAATCACAACCCTGTTTTAAAACATACAAGAGTTAAAACAGTAAAACAGATTAAAATTACCTCAGCTTTCTAAGCACCTGCGTAGGCGTGTCTTAAACAGGAGTGTTGTTAGCAAGCGCCAAAAAAATTAGTTGAATTGTCAGACAAAATTTG
Organism: Zootoca vivipara; assembly: GCF_965207765.1. Classification (NCBI taxonomy): domain Eukaryota; kingdom Metazoa; phylum Chordata; class Lepidosauria; order Squamata; family Lacertidae; genus Zootoca; species Zootoca vivipara. Next base: position 75,734,839 of record NC_142584.1, on the reverse strand, counting down.
TAAAATAACCGCCTCTGGCATTTGACTTCAGGGCAATATAAAGGTCTTATCAAAAGGTTATTTTATCCAGTATAAAAAAGTGGGTAACGTGAACAACAGGTAAACACAAGCTTGATTAAAACTGGCTTCTAAATTGATCTGCAAATATTCAGTCAACAGATCTTAATCGAATCTCCGTTTGGGGAAGGGGACATACCTTTGTGACACATGCAGAAAGTCCCACATTCATAGATCCCTGGCAGCTAATTATTATTTTTTAAGAGTGGGGAGGGGATGAAATCAAGTAGCACGTGATGGGAAAGACTGTGCCTCAGACCCTGCCATTCAGAGCAGTCAGTACAGGACGAGACAGACAAATAGCCACACAAGAATCCACATGGAGAGAAAGAAGCAACACTACTGAGGTATTTAATGTGCAGCGTATGCCAAAATGGAAGACGTTCCCTCAACGACATGCCCACTACCGTTTCTTAAATAAGAAGCAGAAATAAGATCCTTTGAAAAGAACTGAACTGTTTTACAGTGGTACCTTGGCTCTCAAACTTAATCTGTTCCGGAAGTCCATTCCAAAACCAAAGCGTTCCAAAACCAAGGCGCGCTTTCCCATAGAAAGTAATGAAAAAATGGATTAATACATTACAGACTTTAATAAACAACCCCTAAAACAGCAATTTAACATGAATTTTACCATCTAATAAGACCAATGTGCTGTACTATAAAAGAAATAAGGCAGTATTGTAGATGATTAAAAAAAAATTCTTACCTGCACTGATGATACTTTCCACAGTCACACAATCAACCAATCAGAAGCTGGACTGGGTTCCACGCAGTCACAAAAACAAAAGCGCCAAACTTAATCCGTTCCACAAGTCTAATTGACTTTCCAAAATGTTCGAAAACCAAGGCGCAGCTTCTGATTGGTGAAGGTGCCCTGGAACCAATAGCTGACAACCGCATTGGATGTTTGGCTCCCGGAAAACGTTCGAAAACCAGAACACTTACTTCCAGGCTTTTGGCATTTGAGAACCAAGGTACCACTGTACTTCTTTGTCTTACAGGTAACTAGAAGTGGGGTCTCCTGTAAAAGACACTAAGCAAAGCAACAACCAATCTGAGGTTGACCATGCATACCTTTCTTTTCATGTTCCTGCTCCAATGGCTCCAGGACACCATCATCCTCATCTCTGTAGCCATAGTATTCTGCATCGATAGCCTTCATGAGTTCAGCTCGTGTCTTCCTGGGAGGAGGAAGGGCTGAAGGAACGAACACAAAGTCACTCTCCACCCAAGTAAGAGAAAATGGAAGCACATAGCTTTACCTGCTATGACTAGCTACGGTAGACATGAAGATTCAACCAAATAGCCTAGGACACCTACAGTATATTCAAACCACTGGGTAAGGCATCCGTAGAAAACATGCCAGCAATGACTGTAAGAAAGAGGAAATTCCAGCCTATCTGGATATGCCAGGGACAATTCCATCAATGTTTCTAAATTAAAATGGTAAATTTTAAATAAAAATAAACAGTAGCAATTGCACTGCAATAACTGAGCAGGGCAATCAGTTGCATATGTATTTTCTCCTCTAAGCATTTGCATTAAACTGAGAAGAAACTACAGGAAAATAACTCCCAACATGTCTTACGGGAAAATGTGTGCTACTCTGTAAAATTTTACACTAGATTTAATTTCTCTATTCATAATATATAATGAATTGAAAATTATGTTTAAAATAACCTTTGTAAAAAAACAAAAAACCAGAAGCTTTTCTTTGGGGAATTATAAGGACAGAACTACCTAAATTGTATAGAAATTTATTTATGTATGAGGCTATAGCAGCAAGAATGCTACTCGCCCCCAAATGGAAAGATGCAGAAGTCCCAGCAAAGGAAGAATGGATACAAAAACTTATGGAATATGCAGAAATGGCTAAACTTACCAGAAGAGTAAGAAATCAAGATAACAAACTTTTTATAAAATAATAGAAATAGTTTATTGAATATTAACAGATAAAAACATTGGCAGGATTATTGTAATAACCTGCAGTTTCATAAGAGTATATATTCAAAGTAGATAATTAAATGAGCAAATTAAATGAATTTTGATATGCATAAGATCTTAAAAAAATAAATTTAAGGAACCACAGAAAGAGGGGGAAGGAAGTCAAACTTTGAAATGTTAAAATGATTGTAAAATTAATGAAATGTATAAATTTGAAAAGTATAAATAAAAACTTTTTAAAAGATTTAATTTCTTTAATGCATATGCCACATGCAAAAAAAATACTTACGTTCTTTTTCAAAAAGCTCTCTGACACCAGGTAAATCTTTAGCAGCTCCAAAATATTTGTAACCCCTGTTTCCTGGAACTTCTTTTCCTTCATGATCAAGCATTTTGGGACCAATTCTCTTGAGGGGGAAGAAAGGGGTAAAAGCCACAATGCTTAATATTTCCTCTTGTGCGACTAATTAGACAGAACTTGTGAGTACAGGCAGAGTTTCACGTGGTTTGGGCAGACCGAGACTGGCATGGTCGAATCTGGAGAACTTCACACGAACTATTTATAACATGGAAGCACCAACAATACATTTGAATTATTGAGTTACCTATGTGGATAGCCACTTATACAAGTATTGGAGTAACTGGTTATGAGAATGGGTTAATTTCCTTCATGAGTGTAAATCACCCCATGATGAGGTAATAATAATAATAATAATAATAATAATAATAATAATAATAATTTATTTGTACCCCGCCCATCTGGTTGGGTTTCCCCAGCCACTCTGGGCAGCTTCCAACAAAAATTTAAAATACATTAAAATGTCACACATTAAAAACTTCCCTGAACAGGGCTGCTGACTTGTAGGTCTCTGTACAGTATCTGGAAAAGCCCACAAGCTGTATCTATCCATGTCCAGAACTGTTTTACTGTTTTACTGTTTCTACAACAGTATACTATCTGAACCTTTCTCTACTTCTGTGTGGTGAATGGTATTGAGAGCCACTGTGTGGGTATCTCACCTTAGATTGCCAACGATAAGAACCAGGCAGTGGTTATTATTTATCAAATTATAACAGATAAATTTGTATTGTGTTTGCACTTTCCTACATATGGATCTAATAATTTTTATATACTTACTGCATAATCGGGTCCTCCCAGCTCCTTTATCCGGACTTCCCAGTGACCCTTTTCTCTTAGGAGTTTGTTAATTTCATCATTCAAGTCACGGATTCTGAATTCACCTAAGCCAGCTTTTTTAAAGGAAATGGGGGGGGGGGGAGAGAGAGAATAGCTGTCTCAGTCATTGATTCTGAATTTTTCCAGGTACTGTAGGACAGTGTTTTTCAAACTATCTGATGTGGTAGACTGGCAATTTCTTTCCACCCCAATGTGCCAGGCAGGGAGCAGTGCTGTATTTGATCCCTGAAGTGCCCTACCCAACCTGGATTGAGGTGGAATTACCGCAGAGTAACAGCCAATGGCTCATGAACCAGCACCAATCCATGGACCACCACTTTGAGTAGCATTGCTGTAGAATATTGCTCATTCATATTGCTGTATTTCTCTCTATCACATGAAGACATCAATCCCTCTGCTTTTAGACAGCTTTTTATAGCAGGCTTCTTACTAAAGTAATTTTTAATGTGTGGGTATCAAAAGCACCAGAGCCAGTTATTATTCCAAAGACTCAAAGCACATCAGGATCAAGAAGATTGACCCACGACTTGCTTGGCTAGATAGGCTTGTTGAATATCAGATTCACAATTCAGATATCACAGCATCCTTTCCAACAAAAGCAGATTCTTAAGGCTCCAGAGCAGTAGCTCCTTTTATCAGTTCACTATCACAAGCCTAGACCTCAGAGCAGTGGCAGCTCTTCAGGGTCAGATAAGTCTCAAGTGTCAGAAATGTTAATGAAAAGTGCAATCTGCAGGCTCATAAGGATATTAACACTGCCCCTCCTTTAGGAATATGAACACTGCCCCTGCATTAGGAACTTACCATTTTGAATTTGTGCCACTTTCTTGGAAATTTCACCAATAATCTGTTTAAAAAGAGACATTATACAACAATTACTTTTCTCCTCAAACAAATCAGCGGCATCTATTTTAAGGCTGTATGACGCCATACCTTTGAAAAGGTTTTGTTTAATGAATAATAATTTTAAAGCTATTTATTTAAGGTACTGCATCATACAATCATTATTCAAAAAGAGCATTTCCAACATTTTCTCTCCCATGACCTAGAAATAGTTTCACAGACAGCCAATTTTGACAATTCATAGGTTTAAAACTTTGGAACTGTTTTGTTAAACTACAACAGCTGGTTTGTAGTTTAACACAATGATGCCGTGGTGTGCATAGGCCTAGCCCTGCCACTAGCCAGTGAGCCCCTTGCCTCAGGTGGCAGACTGAGAGGAGCAACAGAGCATGCTCCTCCTTGCCACAGCTCCCCCTCCCCACCTGTTGCTGCTATCACCCATATGCAGACCAAATCCTGCAGGCCTGTCGACTGCTGCATCATTTTCATTTACCATCTCCTCATCCGTGACAAAGCAGAGAAATACATGACTACAGTCGTACCTTTGAAGTCGAACAGAATCCATTCCCAGAGTCCATTCGACTCCCAAAACATTTGGAAAGCAAAGCGCAGCTTTTGATTGGCTACAGGAAGCTCCTGCAGCCAATTGGAAGCCCCGCCGGACGTTCGCCTTCCAAAAGAACGTTCAAAAACCGGAACACTCACTTCTCGGTTTTGATCGTTCAGGCGTTTGAGATCCAAGGTACGACTGTCTTTCGATAAATGAACAGAAGCTGGAACTATGTTATCAGGGGTTCATTTATGTACTTAGAGGACCTATTATTCAGAATCCACAACAGCAAATACCTGCCGCCTCCATTTCTCAGCTTTTGGCAGTTCATTACATTCTGAAGCAAGAAAAGGCCTTCGCTCCTGTTTGAAACAAAGAAATATAATATGATTGTGGTATCTTCAGATTTGTGTACTTTCTGCATTTTCAGTCTGTACATGCAGCCAATGCAACTCTCAACATTTCACTCCCGATACTTTCCACATCTCTGTAATAGTTCCAAGTATGCACAAAGTATGAGTCTAATTTCCTTTGCCTCACACTGCTGTTAGAATATTGGTTCCTCCTTTTGCACACCATATACAAACAACCAGTACACAGTCTGGCACTACCAGTGGCTGCTCTGGATTTCTGAAATTAATTTCCTTTTGCAAGTCAAAGCTTCCAGGAATACTGGAAACGCTTTTCTGGTCAAGCTGCTGTTGACCAAATATAAGGTAGCAAACATCTCTTAGATACAGGGCAAGTCTTAAATAAGACTGCATCAGGGTCCATCAACATTTTGGGAGCACTTATTCCAAATATCTCTCTTGGGATTGAAGCTTCTCTCCCTCCTCTTTCAACCCCAAGGGGGGGGGGCAGATAATTCCATGTGTCTCACACTCAGATTCTGGTAGCCACCTTGACTTTCTAGCTGTTATTTTGAAAATTGAAAAATACATGTTTTCGGTTTTACACTGCTTTCCCACTTATATTTTTTACAAGTTATTTTATGAGCTTTAACATGTAGTAAAACCTTTCCTAGGCGATATCCAACTACTCAAAGTATGATTAACACTTTATATCAGGCATCCCCAAACTTCGGCCCTCCAGATGTTTTGGACTACAGTTCCCAGCATCCCTGACCACTGATCCTGTTAGCTAGGGATCATGGGAGTTGTAGGCCAAAACATCTGGAGGGCCGCAGTTTGGGGATGCCTGCTTTATATCATCCCTAGCTTATAAGTTTCATGTAGGCAAACAAAATATCAGTGAATTCTTGGGTCAAAAATATTTACCATACCCCTTTCCCCACTGCAATAGATCATGTTTGCTCTTCTGTCACAATAGAGGCAGCCATTAATTTTGCACTGCTGCTATTGCCTTACTACGTTCTCTTGTCAGAAGAGATGCCAAAGGCTGCTTTATGAATAAGGTGCCACCACTGCTACCCTGTAGTTTTTGTCTGGACAACCAAACTACAGACGCCATTGGGGACACTTGACAGCTGAACAAGTATTTAATATTTAGGTGAAACTGCACTGTCTTGCCTGCAGTGGAACTCTGGACACTTCTGCAAGTACAAGTGGAGGAAGCAATTCTGGTCAGCTCTTCTTTCTCTCCATAACCCTCCCTGCCCCCAAAATGCTCCAGACAGTTGGACAGTGGGGGAAGATGGCAAAGGGAGCTTGCAGGGTGAAGGAAAGGTGGAATTATCGAAAGTCACCTCTTTCCCTTTCATCTAACTGGTTTGTTGTCTACTGGAGAAGAGAGCAGCCTTTCCATTCATGGAATAGACATTCTGGATTCAATGAGAATGGGACAGAGAAAGGAATCACTGTTTTAAAATCTAAAGGGGAAAAAACAGGGCTACAGAAGATGAATGAATCTTCCTTACAGTTTTTGGTAGAGGATTACACTCATGTTTTCCTGCCTTTCCTAAAGTTAATCTTCCTTTGCCCCATCACTCCCTTTGTCACTTTTAGCAGGACAGGTTTTTTTTTAAAAAAATTGTTTTATGCCACAACCTGTCATCAGCTTGTGAGTGCAACAGTAAAGGTAAAGGGACCCCTGACCATTAGGTCCAGTTGTGACCGACTCTGGGGTTGCGGCGCTCATCTTGCTTTATTGGCCGAGGGAGCCGGCGTACAGCATGACCAGCATGACTAAGCCGCTTCTGGCGAACCAGAGCAGCACATGGAAACGCCATTTACCTTCCCACCTATTTATCTACTTGCACTTTGACGTGCTTTCAAACTGCTAGGTTGGCAGGAGCTGGGACCGACCAACGGGAGCCCACCCCGCCGCGGGGATTCGAATCGCTGACCTTCTGATCGGCAAGCCTAGGCTCTGTGGTTTAACCCACAGCGCCACCCATGTCGAGTGCAACAATACACAAACACAATACACAATACACAAACATAAAACAAAATGTAACAGCTCTATTGTTTTACAAGATAGAAAAGGCATTGATTTGTAAAAGTTAAAATGAGACATCACATGGCTGTCCATTGGTACAACATGGTATCATGTGGAAGACTCGAGTTCGTAATCATGCCAAGAACAAAATGCTCAATAGTTGATTCTCTAGTAAGACAATTATCAAGGAGGCAAAAGTTTGGAGACTCACTTCCAGTTTACTTTGCAGAATAATGAAAGATAAGCAGAAACATATGACCAGGTCAATAGTCATGTATTAATGCATCTGTTCCAATGTTTTAGAAAAGTTTATCTGCTATGGTTGCATACGACTTTCAGTGGTCTGAGAAACCCTGATCTACCCCTACATTATTAGAAACTGCTCCTTTAATCTTCCTCCTCAGAAGCCAAGCTGGTTTTCTGCCTTACCTTAACTTTTCCTTCTTCTAGCTGAGCTTGACGAAATCTCGCCAAGGCCGTCCTAAAAGGAAGAAAGTTCCACGTCAAACAGACAATATGCAATCATAATACAGTGGTACCTCGACATCCGAATGACTCAACTTCCGAAGGTTTCGACTTCCGAAGTCGGCAAACCCAGAAGTCTTTTCACCACGCGCGCAGTCAGCGCCTGTGCAGAAGCGCAAAATCACACTTCATGCATGTGCAAAATGGACGCTTCGACAACCGAAGGATTCAACTTACGAAGAGCACCGCAGAACGGATCACCTTCGTAAGTCGAGGTACCACTGTACTCATAATTTATGTATCATAGATTTACACGATTTAGCATGGGAAGAACCAAACATAAGCCTTATAAAGAAATGGAGAAAAGATAAAAATTGTGTGTTTTAGGAATACTTTGTCACAGTCTGAAACACCATGCCCAAAATGTAACTAATAAGCACAGGCAGAGAATACAAAGAAAGCTGCAGAAGTGCAAAGTAACATTTCTTAAAACATTATGGATCAAAGGCAGAAGGCAGTTTAACTGTTAGAATATGCTGAAAATATTCTCAGTGACAAAATATCAATATTCAGACTACTTACATGGCCTTTTCTGCATTTCGAGCCTAAAATGAGAGAGTGGGAGAATAGGCTTTATTTGAGAACTGAATACCAGTAAAGCATAAGTCTAGAGAATATTATGCAAAGATAACTATAGAAACCTGGCCAATCAAGATGGTAAAAGGGTCAGATTTCCCATAGAGCCTTATTATTACATATAAACTTTATAGTGCAGCAGCATCTAAGCCACATTAATATATATTATATCAAATTAGACAACCCTCTCAATAATGCCACCTACACATTGTGATGAACTATAGCTAATAGATCAGGGGCTCCCAAACTAAGGCCCGGGGGCCGGATGCGGCCCAATCGCCTTCTAAATCGGGCCCGTGGACGGTCCGGGAATCAGCATGTTTTTACATGAGTAGAATGTGTCCTTTTATTTAAAATGCATCTCTGGGTTGTTTGTGGGATCTGCCTGGTGTTTTTACGTGAGTATAATGTGTCCTTTTATTTAAAATGCATCTCTGGGTTATTTGTGGGACATAGGAATTCATTCATTCCCCACCCCCAAATATAGTCCGGCCCCCCATAAGGTCTGAAGGACAGTGGACCGGCCCCCTGCTGAAAAAGTTTGCTGACCCCTGTAATAGATCAATGTGAATGTTTCTAAAAGGAATCATTTGCTCCTTCCTTCTTACACTGGGAGAAAACAAATACAATTTCTGGCTTTTTATTACATCTGAACCAAGGACCACAGTTGGCCTCATTCTCATCAAATCCCAACTCATAGCCAAAATTTGCTTGTGACATGTGAATGGGACCATGTTACCATTCACTTGAGTGTGAGGACTTTTTTTGCTTCAGTAACCAAGTCCCAGCAGCTGCTAAGGTCTTCAAAAACGAGAGAGAGCCAGTCAGCTGTTTTTGGAATATATTAAAAATGATGAGGTATTAAAGTTTACACCATACAGTATATGAAGCTGAGACACAGGGTAGAAATCGTTCAATCATTAAAGTTAACTAAGCAGTTGAAGAATATGGAAATTTATGCACTTCCCACTATAAAATGTGTTGTTTGCAAGTTGAATACTGATACCACCCTCAATTTTTAGCCACACCAGTACAACCCCGCTGTCTGTTGCTTTTGAAAAACTTGTTTGGTCATGATGGGTTCGAGTGTCACTATAAAGAGGAATGAAGCAGAATTGATGGTGTGAAGTTACCCAGAGCCAAGAGATGACAGCTATGGGGAAATATGTATGTAACGTGTTTAGCCGTTTTAATATTCCAAAACAAAGCAGTATGGCAAATACTCAGGAGAGGCAGAAATGCAACAGGTTCAGCATCATTTCCAGGAACAAGCTATGAAATGGTCTTACAGCAATTTTTGTCTATTTAAAATGTTGATATCCCACCCTTGCACTGCATTTGTAGCGCTCAGGACAGCTTGCAGCAGTTGTTTTTTTAAAACAACAACAACACCGAAATAATGCAGCAAAAAAAAGGACATAGCAAGCTACTGTTGTGAAATAAGTACTGTAAAGAGAAACAGAGGAAATGGGAATGAAGCCCCTGGAAGATGCCCAGAAAAGCACCGGCTTGGCTAAGGCGCCGGGGGAGGGCGCGCGCGAATAAAAACACGAGAGAGCGCCCGCCCTTTCACTCACCATGGCGGAAGATCCGCAGAAACGTAAAGCTACGCCGATCGCGGGATCCGAGGCGGAAACAGCTCCTTGGCGGCAATGCGGTGCGGCGCACGCGCGCAGGGGACACCGCCCCGGAAGAGGCTGGCCTTAAAGGGAGCGCGGGGGCTGCTGCCATCGCTGCAACTTCCCTGCGGCAACTTCCGGCTCTAGTTCGCAGGGTCCTGTTCATGCGGGGCGAGAAGCGATGGGAATCCATAGGAGAAATTGATGAGGCAACAGCTAAGCGGAGTACGGGCTAGAAAGCTCTCAGTACTTATTGAACTGGTGTACCGCCTTTTGCAGTTCTTACAACAAAAGCGCTTGATTCCCCACCCCGCAGCAGGGCTTTTAATACTGCATGATTTTTACTTCGGTTTGCTTTCCTAGCAGCAGGCAGCGGACCCAGGCAGACTCTGAGCTCCGTTCGGAGCCAGCCCTGGGAAAACACGGACCAGGGAAGACCGAGCTTGCTCAGTGAGTCATGGAAGAGCATTGAAAAGGAGCGCTCCGCGCAGCGACTTTTGTTACGTGCTCCCCTTGTAATCAGAGGAAGTTCAACCGATGGAGAGGCAGAGATTATAAACGTCGCTTTGTTGAATTTCGACCTTTCGTCCTCAACCTCGGCCCTCCAGATGTTTTTATCAAAACTTTTTTGCCTACAACTCCCATGATCCCTAGCTAGCAGGACCAGTGGTCAGGGATGATGGGAATTGTAGTCTCAAAACATCTGGATGGCCGAGGTTGAGGAAGCCTGGTCTACGTCGTTTTTTTTTAAAGCACAGAGAGAGTAAAATCCTAGTTGCAGTGCTTTGAAAAGCACCGTGGCTGCTCTCCACAATTGCAAAACCAAGCCACTGAGGCATCATTATTTGGTACGGGGGGGGGGGGGAGGTTCTGCGTTTCCAAAGCCTATGTGACAAGCAGATATTGAGCAGGCACACCTACTGCCCAGCCCATGCGCCTACATATAAAACATTCCATTCTTCTGACAGGGAGGTGTCAAATGTGCACCTTCTTCTATTGATATTTAAAGACTGCTCAGTTAGCAGCCCTTCTCTGGCCCAGTATATGCTAGTCCAAGCATTGCTAAGCTGGCGCCTATGAGCACAATGACACTAGCGAAGTTAGTGCCCCCAGGCAGAGGGCCCAATCTTTGAGCTTTCTTTACAGTCAATCTCAAGACCCCCCTAGAAACAATGTTATGGAGCAAAATTGGCAGGTACTCACCTAAGTGATTTCTATGAAATGAGCCAGCCTGACTGCTCCCATCACTGTTTTTAGCCAATGAATGATGTCAGATGATTGGTAAGTGATTTGTTTGAACACCAGGGAATAGTAATCCCTGTACCCCTAAAGAGTTGTTGTTTTGTCTGCTTCTGTATTTTGTTCTAGTCTTTGGAATCTAGTCTTTCTCACTAGCGATCAAGATGCATATTTCCTATGGTAGATTTGTCTGAGATCACCCTAGAAGTCGAGGAAACCGCATTTAAAACCGCCAACGGTTTCCGCTCGGATGTAGAAAAATTCGTAAGTGTGTGGCCATTTGTCCCGTTCGTAAGTCAAAAACTTCGGATGTCGAGTAATTCGTAAGTCAAGGGACCACTGTATCTATTCTTGACACTGCTATCACCCAATTAAGGTCATTATTACATATGCTATATTAATTTTACATAAGACTAAAGTTACTAACTTCTTTTGAAAGTTTTGTCATTTCAGCATTACCCTACCTGTGCATTCAGTATCAAAATGTGTGTACAAATTTTTATGGCAAAATGAGTCTGTATTCAGAACACATCAGACTTGCATTACTCATTCAGCTAATGATTGTGTTATATCGGAACTGACAAAATACACTTTGCTGGCTCTTTCCACTGTATTGCACCAAATAAAAAAAAAAGAATGGGACGCTGGTTAAGAGGGTCTCACACGTATGGTACTTTCCTTGTTTATAACAGAGCATTTTTTGTACTTGTCACAGAATACTATTGGCCATGCAGAATCTTCCTTTCCCCAGTGCTATATGTTCAGCTCTTAGGGTGCACTGAACAAATTTTACAAAGTCTCATTAGCCTCCACATAGCTGAAATCCAGTTGATGTTTCAGAGCCGAAATGACTGCATAGAAGTTGTCATTGGCAGAGTCCTGGTTCTAGCAATAAGCTTTTAAAAGGGATATAGATCAATCAGTCTTGTTACCAGATTTTTTGCTGTTTATCCATGCATCTTCTCCCCAGCAGGTAAAAAGAATCTACTTCCATATTTAGTCAATCTCAACTACACCCTATATTCTTGTCTGCCTTACATGGTCTCCAATAGCACACCAGTTAAGTGAATTTTTCTAATATAAAGGCTGAAGAATTGCCTTTTTCCCCCCTCCCGTTAGTGGAAACTTTTAATGTGATGGGCAGTTGGATAGAATAAAGATTTAACATAAATATCAATTGCTAGGTAAATCATTTAACCAGAGCATGGGTCCCTGTCAACTTCCTATTAGGTCACTTTCCAACAGTAAAACATCACATACCTGCAAAATCAGAGGGTGAAGGTGCACATACTTATTTCCCACTCCTCCTAGTTCATACAGACAATGGCCAAAGGTAGGCTCTTGCTTGCTCCATTTTTCTCCCAAGGAAGAGCTGGTCACACAAGGAGCAGTTTTCCACATGAAATTTTATGCCTCTTATTTTAGATGTCATTGTCTCAATACGTATGATTAGACATGCTTTCTAGCACTAATTGCTGCTTTTGGAGTATACAGAAATTCCATGCAAGCCTGTTTGACTGCAATATCAGCTGACAGCATTTATTGGTTTGATATAAGCCACCTTTGGTACCACAGGTATATGCTAGGGTGGGGCACACACCTACAAGTTTGCCCCTTCACTGCTAGATCCATGTGATTACTTGAATGAAATGTACTCTTCACATACTTCTTTCTCCACCACAAAATGTACTATGTCCATAATGTAGTTTTTCTAATGTGCAATTTGAAAGACTACAGGATTTTAACACAAGATATATAATCATGTTCTTGGATAGTATCTTTAGGAATACTATATATAAAATCGTTTTCCTAATTCTGCGGTTTGTCAATCTATGCAGAGAAAAAAGAATGCAAATATTGCTGCTGAAGTGATGATGTATTTAACAATTCTACAGTTTAAATGATACAGGAATTAACTTTGTATAATACAGTTGTGGTACAATAGTCAATGTCCAGCTTTTTTTCTTCCACATTTGCCTCTGTAATGTTAATTTGTACTATGTATCTGAAAAATAAACCCCAAACAAAAAACTTCAGCCAAACTCCCCTTCCTCCTCCAGCTTTATTGATAGTTTAAAATTACATTTCTATATTCTAGGACTTCAATTGCTTTTACCATCTGACTTTAAAAACTGATTACAAGCAAATGAAACTCAACAGTTGTCTAAGTGATATAGTATACAAAAATAACATCTTGATTTCTGTGAAAATGCATTTCTTTGCAAGTCCTGAATAGCTCCAAATTGTGTATGCTCTAAAGCACTGATGTTCTGGGTTTGATTTAATTTGAAATATTTAATGTTTCCCATTACCTTGTTATCTCATATTAGACATTCATTTATTGTATTACTGTTACTTCAGTTCTCGATTTCTCCCTCACTCTTGTGGCCATTAACAAGCATGTGCATTGTTTTGTTTATCCCACTTAGCTATACGCTCTAGGTAAGGCCTGATACAGATACTCGGTGTTATAACAGTTATTGAGGTCAGATAATCCAAGGCCATTATTGTAATTAGTTACTGTGGAAGTTCAGCTACTTCCAGTTTGTTTTCCTCCTGCATATGATCACTTCCATGGAACCCAGGGAGGCTTTGCTGGTCTGACTTAACTCTTTCCACTCATCCATCCCTATTCACCAGTGGCACGGAAAGGGGGTTCTTTAACAAAGCATTATACATAACACCTCTACCAAACTAAACATAAACATTTTTGTAGTTAAATGCAGAAAGTCGGTTTTTCCACCCCTTTCCTCCTTTTACACGGCAAGTAAAGCTCACTGGCCTGGGAATAGCCTCTATCTGCCAACCTTTGGCCAGTGAAGAGGATTCAGAGAAAAATAATACAACCATCAATCAGAAAAAGGAGGGGCGACAAAGGAAAACAGTTAAGCTGTAGCCTCAATTGTGCATTCCCGTGCAAGGTGTCCTGACTCGCCACAACGATAGCAGTTGACTTCGCTAGTCTTGCTGCAGTTGATGGCTACATGGCCAGTTTCACCACACCTGCAATCAGACAGGACAGAACTTCAGTCCCACACACATAGTACATCCATAGAAACACTACTGTATAGTATTCGGGACATTGCAGACATGATTCCTATGTCCCATGTTTTCAGCTTCTTCACAAAATAAACTCATTCTACACTTGTACAGTCATACCCTTACTGAAACCTAGTTGACCCTAAAATTTTTGGAGAACACCCAAGTGAGCACTGAGGTATTAGCAACTTGAGAAGTTACAAATCACGAGTTCTATGATAAGAGCACAAAATAATTTAATGGGACACAGAAAGAAAATCAATAAACAAATTTTATTACGGTAGAAACCGTTGCAAAAAAATTCCAAATGTTAACTAACCCCATATATTTTATTGTAAATACACAATTTGTTTATAAGAGACCTAAAGGTCAGCATAATGGGATTAATATTCACATTTGTTGATTTACCTATAGCATTTCACTTTGGTGCAGTCCTTTTGGATGTGTCCAAATTCCCCACAAGAATAGCACTTCTGCTCATCTGCATGGTCACAGTCGCGAGCCAAGTGGCCAGGTTTGCCACAGTTGTAGCAGCACTGCTCTCTCTCTCTCTTGGGCTCTTTGCAGTCCTTAGCAATATGGCCACCTCTACCGCAGTTATAGCAGGCTTCCACAATAAGAAAAAGGAGACAAACAAAGACTATAAAACCTGGAGAGAGTTCCAGAATATGTGCTTAACATTGTGTTACGTCCCATAATTAACTGGCAATGTTTCTCCCCATGCAAACTTTAGAAATACTTACCATCCTCCTGAAGATCACAATCCTTGGCAAGATGACCAGATTCACCACAGCGATAACAGATGTCTGGGAGTGATGATGACATAAACTGGAAGCCTATTTAGAAAGATAAAGCCATTTAACAATTCAGTGGTGGTACTACATGTACCATAATTAAACCACATAATGGGACAAAAAAGAGCATACCAATTTATTTTTGCTCACTCTATTGCACTGTAAATAAAATTAAAGCAGCTGTGTAAATAAGCCACAAAAAACCAGTCAGCCAGTAAAAAAACAAAACCAATCATGAAATCTCCCAGAGATACTGGCAGAGAAGGAATTACTCTGCTCGCCCCTCCAATGCATTTCCATTATTGTGTTGGGAGGAAAACTTTTCCTCCTCTGTAGCTAGTTTCAAAACCTAGAGGACTAGGTGATCAGTCCCTCCCTCCAAATATCTAGTTATTCACCTACATGGAATTCCTAGCGGTTGTGGCTAGGCTACCAAATGAGTTGTTAAAAGAGACTAACTAATGTTTACTTTTAATTTGTACAGATGCTTTGGGGGTGGGGAAATACCTCTGCCACGGCTTCGCATTCCACGCCCGCGACCCATTCCAGTAGGGCACTCCCGAGCCCAATGGCCAGTACGTCCACATTTGAAGCACTCGTTGCTGCTCATTGCTGCAATTAGGTTTCCTAAGAAAGAGGGAAAATGTTGTTTTAGAATAATGTATTTATTTCACAATATTTACAAGAACTGAAGTGCTTGATGCCAACTTGTAAACTACCTATACTGTTCAAATGTAAACTGCTTTCATTTTTCACAGTACTGACACAACTTAACCCAAAATTTCTAACAATACAGTATATTAATTCCAATGACAATACTTTAAACCTAACATGGAGGATAATATCCAACTCTACCTGTTACAAATTCATGCTGTGAACCTCACTTTCCTTTATCTGACTTTGCTCATGTGCTAATTTCATTATTTACATACCATCATTCTTTTGACATTAACTCATCTTCCATATAGGGAGTCCAAGCAATCTAACAGTTCTCCACCCTTCCCTTTATTCCCAGGAGATGTACCTGGTTCTTCTCCACCCAATAAGACCTTTATATGCTACCAATGTGAGCAGCATGTGAGCAGGGTTGAATAGCCAATACAACTAATATGAATCAAATATTAGCACCTAAGCCCTTCCTGTCTCATTTTAAGAGTCAGCTCCTTCCTATCAATTATTTGGCACATTCTTGCCGGAACTCAGGGGTACAGATGTCCATCTTTCAGCAGGCATCCTGTGAGAATGTTTTGAAATATGACATAGGCTGCTGTCAGCACCCAACTAGTGTACATTAGCACTTGGGCAATTCATGGGTCATGTCCCACATGCAGCCCTCACAGACTAACAATGTGATCCATCAGAGGCAGTGTTTGAAATTCATCAGGTGTATTTTGCACCTGGTTATCGGCCACCCGCGACCATGTGAAGATGCCCAGGCACCTCCACCATCTGGAGGTGCATGCCGGGGGATCCTTGGATATTGACTGTTTTCACACACCAGCAACACATACTGCAGAATTCTATGTATTATACTTTATCTGCAGAATCAGAATGAATTTCAGGAACCAAATGTTGTATTGAAAAATATGACTTTAGAGCAGTCGGGCCCCAAAATGGTAACTAGGAATTCCATTTTGGCGACTGTAACTGTAATTTAAGGAGCCATTTGGCACATAGCTTATATATCAGAGTTTCTAACAATGATCACAGGTGCCCAAGGCACCTGCCCCCAAAATTTCCTGACCACCATCAAATTTTGCCCTGTGGAACGCCCTCCCATCAGATGTCAAAAAGGAAAACAGCTACCAGATTTTTAGAAGACATCTGAAGGCAGCCCTGTTTAGGGAGGCTTTTAATGTTTAACAAATTAGTGTATTTTAATGTTTCTGTTCGAAGCCGCCCAGAGTGGCTGGGGAAACCCGGCCAGATGGGCGGGGTATAAATAATAAAAAATAATTATTATTATTATTATTATTATTATTACTATTGCTGCTGTCTTGGTAAAGGTACCCCTGACAGTTAAGTCCAGTCACAAACAACTCTGGGATTGCAGCACTCATCTCGCTCTATAGGCCGAGGGAGCCAGCGTTTGTTCACAGACAGCTTCCAGGTCATGTGGCCAGCATGACTAAGCCACTTCTGGCGAACCAGAGCAGTGCACAGAAATGCCATTTACCTTCCTGCCGGAGCGGTACCTGTTTATCTACTTGCACTTTGACATGCTTTCGAACTGCTAGGTGGGCAGGAGCTGGGACTGAACAATGGGAGCTCACCCCATCGTGGGGAGTAAGCTCAATTGTGATGGGAAGCATCATCTTCATGTGCCTTCTACCCCTTGTAAATGGCAGGGAGCATTTGTAGGAGAAGGAAGATGCCTTTCTCCCCATCACAATCAAGAAATAGTGAGGGTGTGTGAGAATAGCCCAGCCCTACACTGCGTTCGGCCATATCCAATGGCAAGTGGCTTAACTGTTCACCAATCACCCATGTGGCCCTTAGGTGAACTACTCCTACATTACAGGAATATGCTCTCTAATACTCAGGGAGAAGATGGGAAATAGACAGGATCAGATTTCCAACTCACACTATGGTGAGAGGCACTCAGAATGCTTCTGAAATGCAGTGTGAAGGCAATGAAGAGAAATTTACCAGAAAATGATTATAAACACAAATTGATACCTTTCTGATGAAATCTTTATTGTCACCATGAAGCAATTCTTTTCCACCTTTTGTCCCACATTTATTACAGTAGACTTTGCCCAGATTTTTCAATTCTGTAAGTTAAGGTCAAGACCCAGATCAGCTTAGGACAGGGGTAGGCAACCTAAGGCCCGTGGGTCTGATGCTGCCCGATCACCTTCTCAATCTGGCCAGTGGACGGTCCGGGAATCAGTGTGTTTTTACATGAGTAGAATGTGTCATTTTATTTAAAATGCATCTCTGGGTTATTTGTGGGGCATAGGAATTCGTTCATTTCCCCCGCTCAAAATATAGTCCTGAAAAAGCTTGCTGACCCCTGGGCTTAGGAGCTCAGACAAGTATATTTAATTAATAGTTAGCTTTAACAGTTCAGCCAAAGGGACACTCCAACTAGGCAAGGCTTTTAAGTAAATGATGTAGCTTGGGCATCTGTTCTTAAATCAGTTTGTTTTGGGGGTGCAATAACTTGTGTTTGTTATATTTACATTGTCTTTGATTTCATGGTTCCATTCCTTATTTGTATTCAATTCTTCTCTTATTTAAGCAATTTAAGTCACCCAGATAACTTTGCTATGAGGCAGCATAAAAATGCCTTAAATGACAAAGTAAACATATGTTAAATTCCTAAAGGGCAACAGTGTCAACCTGCTACAAACAAGTAATAATCCTAGAACATTTTAAATGCAAATGAAATTATAGTAGCATAAGCAACTGAGACCTGCATCAATATAAACTTCCTTGAGCACTATAAAGCTACCAGATCAGGACATACACAAGTATGCCACTGCCTTACTTTCAGACAACCTGCAGTTACCAAGTAGTAAAGAGCATCTGTTACACAAAATTCAAAAAGCTGCTTCAGCCAGGATTCAAGTGGGAATTTGGTATTTAGTTATGATCTACCCAAGCAGTAGCAACAGAATCAACAAGCAATATTTCCATGTACTTTAGAAGTAGTTCTGGTTAATAATGCTCTGGTGCCCCTTTTAAAGTCACCTGCTCTTTCAGGCTTCCTCCTCCCAGATTGTTCTTTAGTAACTGACCTCTCCATCAGAACACAGACTGCCTGGCTCATTTGAACTCTTCCTCAGCCTATTCCTTTAAATAGTACTCAAGTGATACAGAATACTACAATAAAGTCCTTGGCTGTCTGCACTGGATTTTAAACTGTCAAGTCCGCCAAGCATCGTGCTTGTCCCCCACGTTACTTAAAGCACCTAGCAGCGTACTGTATCACACTTTCGCAGAATGACCAGCGGTTCACACACGCCTTAAGGCTGCAAGCATATCCGCCTTGCTTGAGATCAAGTCCCACTGGAGCCAGCGCGGCTTGTTTTCCAACTGAGGGTCGGGCGCGCCGCCTTTCCCCGACCGAGGAGCGCGCCACACTCACCAATGGGCGGACAGCAGCACACGCCATCTTCGAGCGTCACAGACACGGCCATGAATTACAATGGATCGGCTAAATAGCTGGCTCCTCTTGCGAGTTACTCAGCCGAACACGTGGAGGACGCGCGGGAAGAAGGCGGCGGCGGCATCGGAGACGGGCACCTTTCCTGAACTAGCTAGAGGGAGGCCCCAGGCGGAACGCCTCGCTTTGAGGTCCCGAGCCTCCCCACGAGGACACACTCCCACGACGACACTGTTATGGGGAGCAGGCCGTGGGGGGGGGGGGGAGAAGAGGGAGCAGGCCGTGGGGGGGGGGAGAAGAGAGAGCAGCCTCGCGTGCTGAGCGAAGGCCTATTCTCCCTCCGCCTCACGATGTGTCCGCGTCCACCTCCAACCCTCGCGGCCCGTTTGAAATCTCACGCGCAGGCGCGCAGGGCCTGCACAGGGCCCAGACCAAACGAGCGCTTCTCGTGACTGGCAGGACCTGCCAGTTCCGTCTCCCTCCCGAGCGCGGGAGGTGGCCCCGTCTCCTTCCCTGCCCAGAAGGCGGGAACGAGGAGCCCACCTACTTGCAATCGCCTCAGCCGTCCCGCAAGGGGGTCGACCACAGAGCGCCCTCAGCGAGCCCTTCTTCCCGTCTTCCTCGGAAATGACCGCGGCCGAGTACGGTGTTTTTTTTCTTTTCCCGCGCAGTAGGCCGGAACGAGCCAGCGCCCTCCTTCCCTCACCCCGCCCAGAGAGCTTTCCTCCTCACTCAATCCCCCCCCAAACTACGCCAACCCCGTCGGCCTACCTCGCCGAGGGTTACCTCTCTCGATTTCGGTTCTGTTGTCGGTTGAAGCTGGACTTCCCCCGCGCGGCAATGGACTCTCCCCTCTCCTGCCCCCCTCTCCGCTGCTCCGCGTGCGCGCGACTTGGCCTCTCTCTCTCTCCTCCACCCGCTGCCGTTGAGTCCCTGCTGGCTGCGCCACACGCGGTTTGCACACGACCCCGCGCACCCTCCCTGCTGATGTGCGCACGGCTCCCTAATTCCGATCACCCCGGCCAATGGCCGCCCGCCGATTCTTCCGCGTGGCCTATCGACGACAGGGCTGGAAGGGGCCAATCAGCACCGTGAAAAGGGGGGAGGAGTCCGCCTACCGGAATCTCCTACGTTCATTCTCCTAGTGAGCCGAGGGGAGGGACGAAGAAAGAGAGTGGGTGGGAGGGAAGCGCGAGAAGAGGCGCTTTTCCCGCTCGCTGCCTTTCTCGGCCTCTCGGCTTTTCCACGGGAGGCGCTTGCTCGCCGGCCGCCCTGTTGTCGTACCTGAATTGGGAAAGGCGGCGCCTCGCCGTCTTAGTGCGGCGTCGCACTTCTGAGAGCTGCGGCAGGCGCCCCACAGGCCGGGTTGTTGAAAAATGTCGCAGCGTACAAAAATGCACCAGGAGCGGCCTCCATAGTTCTTCGCGTTACTTTAAAATTTCCCCTCAGGATGCCTGAAGGCTGCACTCCTTCAAACATTTTATCTGCAGGGAAGCCTAGTGGGTCTTAGTGAACCGCCCTAGATCTGTAGGTGAAGGGCGGTAAAAAAAATGTAATAATAAAATATAGAAAAGGCAAAGGATTCTAGCTGAGACTCCCACGTCCAGTGAAAACTTGTTGACAAAGCCAAGATCTGCCAGATAATACTGTACTGTATATGAAACAGCAGTTAGGCAAAGTCTTAGCTTTGCCACTACTGTACAGCTTATCTGTTTCCTTTTTTTGGAAAGGCATGTGGACTAAGTGGAACAAGTGAGTAACATTTGTAACACTTTTAGGCTGCAATCCTAGACTATCATGGATGGATAAAGAGTTTGGGATATTTTTGCAGTAGCCAATCAACCAGTTGAACTGGAGAGCAGTTTCAAATACAGAGGCAAGAGCTTGTCAGTTCTATTGGCTGCAGCAAAAACTTGCACACAACCAGAAGTACAGTGCATGGAGGAGCAGCTAATCTGCACCTTAAGGTCCCCTTATTGCCCTAGTGATTCTCTGAAAGTGCAGAAAGATTTAAAGCATTTTGTAAAGGACGGTGCTTGTTTGTTGTTGTTTTTTTTAAAAAGCCCTCTTCAGTGCGATTATACTTATCTGTTGAATTCTATATAAGGATAGTATGCAGTTTTAGGGAGTGAGTCATGTGGATGACATTTGGGCAGACAGAAATGATATCACCAAAAGAAAGATTTACTCAAATAGATTATCAATAAATAAATTAGTTAAACCTCATGTTACTAAATTTCCACATACATTTGAATAAAAATATAAAGACAATTTACCTCTATCAGCATAGCTGAGGAGCTGTAGTGCCTTGCATACTTTTATATACTAAAAATAGTCCTGGTCTCATTTTAGGAGCATGAGAAATCACAAGCAGAGGGTTAGTAGCAGAATCAGAAAAGGGTGCATAGCTGGGAGTTTTAAAAAGTGGAGGTCTCTGTAGAAGTGAGTAGCGGATTAAAAAGTTATGTGAATATTATCTATAGTTTGGGTTAGAAGAACTTTAATTACATAATTATTTCAAACTTCGTTTTTGTATTTTAAAAAGTAAAAGGTAAAGGTAAAGAGACCCCTGACCATTAGGTCCAGTTGTGACCGGCTCTGGGGTTGCGCGCTCAACTCGCATTATTGGCCGAGGGAGCCGGCATATAGCTTCCAGGTCATGTGGCCAGCATGACAAAGCCGCTTCTGGCAAACCAGAGCAGCACATGGAAACGCCGTTTGCCGTTTACCTTCCCGCTGTAGCGGTTCCTATTTATCTACTTGCATTTTGACGTGCTTTCGAACTGCTAGGTTGGCAGGAGCTGGGATCAAGCAACGGGAGCTCACCCCGTCTCAGGGATTCGAACCGCCGACCTTCTGATCGGCAAGCCCTAGGCTCAGTGGTTTAACCACAGCGCCACATGGGTCCCACATTTTAAAAAGTACCACTTTTCAAATACATACTGGGAAAAGTTAACAAATTTTAAAATCTAAAAATAACAATAAAATTAACCACCGGCGCTCTAGCCGTCCCAACGATTGTTTCATTGCCCTCAGCTCCAGGGAAAACCATGGGGCTGTCTGGTTAACTCCGCATTCCAGTGGATCACCAGGGAATCGGCTGAAAGGCCATCAACGTGGGATAAAATATCCCCTACCACTCTCTGGAAACCATTTGGATCCATTAAGTGGCCAGGGCAGACCATCCGAATCAGTCCCACCTCCCTGCAGAGGGGAAGCGTCGCAGATAAGTCCAGTCTATGCTCTGGTAACCTCTAGGTTGGATTTGTTATACCTTAGCTGCCTTCAAAGATGGTTTAGAAACTGCAGCAGGTGCAGAATTTGGTAGCCAGATTGTTGACAGGGCAGTCTGAACATAGAATTCGAATTCTGGCACAACTGAACAAGCTGCCAATTTTTCCCCTAGCTCAATTCAAAGTGTTAAGTTGACCTGTAACGCAATAGCTGTCTATGTATCAAATAAATGGGGACTGGCAGAGGGAATTATTTAGCGGAGCTGTGCTGACAGCTAAAATAATAATCTTGAGGCACTGAAAATTTAGAGTGGCACCAAGTATTGTAGTACGATCTCCTGCAGCTGGTTGCTCATAAAAGGGTCCCATCTGGTAAAATGCAGAAGGGTGGCCACTTCAATTCATATACAGATGTATATAATTGTATGCATGGAACACAGAGAAATATTTCTGTTGCTATTGTTGCTATTATTAATAATAGTATTTTTAATTTTCCATTTCTATTTTTGTTTCTTTAAGGAAGAAGGGTGGGTTATGTTTTGATGGGTGAGGAGGAGCGGGAAGTTTGCTGGAGTATTGCTGATAGATGCATTGTTTGCTGTATGGGAAGCTGTCAACAAACCATTAACAAACCCAAGTTTATATTTATTTTTGGAGGCTTAACTACACATTGCACATAAGTGTGTGTAACAGAAACTTTAGGAGGGGGTGATATGTAGCAGAGGAGTAGTGGGGAAAGGGTTGTGTGTATCTTTCCTCCATTTTTCTGATAGAATTCCCTTCCTGTATTCCCTACTCCCCCCAATGAGGGGGAAAGCAACTGAGAGGGACAATTTGCAATTGAAATGTTTTTAATGCTTCTGAATCTAGTGCTTTGGAAAATAGTCATACTTGGCCCTTTATGGTCAGTATAGTGTTCTCTGAGAAGGTTCAATGTGTTGCGGTTTTTCAGACATTTTGCATGACTATATGGAGAAAAATAATGCTAGATGGCATTGGCACATTCAGTCAGTGTGAAGTGTTTGCATGTCCACTGTTTCTTAAGGGCGCATGCTCTAAAAGTTTATATACTCTGTCACTTTGAAGGCAACACCAAGAGAGAGAAGCAGCAAGGCCCCTTGTATTAGCGATCTTGATTTTTTTTTCCAGTCAAAAAGGAAAGGTATAATATAGAAGAGCTGTAGCTCAGTGATAGAGCATCTGCTTTGTATGTATAAGGTCCCAGGTTCAATCCTTGGCATATCCAGATAGGACTGGGAGAGACCCCTGTCTGAAACAAAAGAGAGGCCTGCCTGCTAGTGTTGACTTAGTAGAAGACAGCTTCCTATGTTCCTAAATACTTTGATATTAAATAAATAAGGCAAAGGATTAATGCTAATATGCATTGGTTTAGCAGTGGAGCCACTTAAGAAACATATTTGGTTCCTTCACATTACCCAGTCCATGGCTGAACTCAGGGAATACCAGTCCTGCCAGTTTGCAGCAGAAATCAGCTGTGCACAAGACTTAATAGGTTTGTGATGCCACAAGAACCAGCCATTCTCTCCCTCCAATTTTGGAGTTGTTTTGCAACCCTTTAAAAATGAATCCCCCCCTTTAAAAACCACAAACCAATGTTTAATTAATATACTTCATGCTACACTTTACAAAATAAACAAGTTAAAGGGCCTGCCTGATGATTTGGTGACAGAAGATAGATGACTAAGATCAGCATTCAATAAGATGATAAATACATGTGTTGAGAAGGCAGGAAAAGCTGGTTCGCTCCATAGGAAAAGAAAAGAAAACATGTTGAATCCTGTACATCTGTACACAAACAAAAACTACCGAGAGGAAACTGATTGGAGCCCACTGAAATATTAAACTAGGCCAGTTTGCCTGTCATAATTTTTTTAAAATTAGCACATCATGTGTGGTTGGGTGCATAGCTTGTGCTGGAATTGGTAAAATGATTAAGATGCATGGCTGCCGACATGATGATACAAATTAAGTACAGAATAAAAGGGCTGAAATAAAGGACAAGTGGTGGAACAACAGACAGTTTGGGAGCTGCATACACACTTGTGACCCATGGTCACAGGATCCCATGCTCCTTTTATTTTCCCAGGTAAAAGCACTTCTAAAGGGGTGGATTTTGAGCCAAGAAGTAGGAGGAGGTACTACTAGCTTCTCTATTCCAAGCCTGCCTGCTGCTTTGACTCCTGTTAGATTTTAAAAGCACATTTATGAGAGCAAATAAAGGGTGGGAAGTAGTTTGGGGCATTTAGAGTAGAGAATTGGATAAAGCCTTAAACACCCCAACCGTTTCTGCTATGCTGCACTATAAACCACCTACTCACAAAGTTTTTAAAAAAATAAAATAGGAGAATAAGGTTGCTGCAGTTTGACTATATGCTTTCTGCCTATGAAATTGTACCACAGAATATGTTAAAAATCTTGGGAGTGATTTACATCAAAACCATCAAAATAAAACAATAGCATTTGGGGTGGGAAACTTTAATCATTCAGCTCTTACGACATTAATCACAACTAAGTTGTCCAAGACAAGATATCAAATGAAACTAAAATGGGAAGGTACACATATGTCTTTGCATATGCCACACAGCTGCTGATACAGCTGTTCCAATTACACAAGCCTGGGAAGGTACCTTAAGCTTCTCCACCCTACAATTAAAGCCATTCCTTATGACAAAGCTGGCAACAGACACTTTTCCTCTGTGCTTCTTTATGACAAAGTGGTGAAATTGCAGGAAGGGATGTAAGAGAAACGAGAATTTAGATGTAAGTTCAGATCCACCAGTGCTGATCCAGCATTGTTCACAGGGACTAATTTCTTTGGTGGCTGCTTAAAACATTTTTGTTTAATAAAGTCTATCCCAGGGATCCCCAAACTAAGGGCCATGGGCCAGATGCGGCCCAATCGCCTTCTAAATCTGGCCCACGGACGGTCTGGGAATCAGCATATTTTTACATGAGTAGAATGTGTCCTTTTATTTAAAATGCATCTCTAGGTTATTTGTGGGGCCTGCCTGGTGTTTTTACATGAGTAGAAAGTGTGCTTTTATTTAAAATGCATCCCTGGGTTATTTGTGGGGCATAGGAATTCGTTCATTTCCCTCCCAAAAAATATAGCCCGCCTCCCAACAAGGTCTGAGCGACAGTGGACCGGCCCCCTGCTGAAAAAGTTTGCTGACCCCTGGTCTATCCAAGCATGTACATGTCAATGTGTTTTAAAAATTCTTACTGTTAATTTCAGTTATTTTTAATTATTTTAAACAATTTTCATTGATATTTTAAATATTTATTGTAAACTGCTTAGAGGTTTTACAACAATCAAGTAGTGTATAAATTTTGATAAATAAAAATATATATAAACCTGTCACAGATCTCTTGAGTGACTTTCTTGCTTAATGTCTGAATTCCTGACCTGGACATTTGCCCAAAGTGACAAACTACATAAAGTACAGAAAGTTCAAAATACCTACCAGCATGTCCAAATAATGTGTGTTTTTTTAAATCCACTTCTGGCAAAAGTTCTTCCAATTTCCTTTCTCCCCACTTGGCACTCATATTCATAGACTGCCAGTTAATAAAGAGGTGTGGGCTAGCCAGACAGAGCAAAACAGTAAAAAGGGAAAGGGTTTGTGTTTGTGTACACAGGATTGTCAGGATGAACAAGAAGAAATGAGTTATTCCAACTTAACTGATTTTGCAGAAGCTGCTATCACTGAACCACCTGACCTGTTTCTTTTCAGGTCCCAGCATTCACTTTCTGAGCAAGTGAGGAAAAATAATTTGGGAACCAACCAGCCATAAGGCTCATGAGATTAGAAAGCAGAAGCCAAGAGGTAGAAAGTCAGCAAGTATTGAAGACTCTACAACTGTAGCAAATCTTACCTGTTCCCTTCTGTTCTGGTGGGTGATGGCAAATGGGCTCCTAGGGAGGAGCACTTCTTCTCTTGCTAGGAGCCACTGCCTTGTTCTTAAAACAGAAAATATGATACTTGAATCAGACTGTCTGACCTCAGCAATTATTATTACAAGGAATGCTGTCAATAGAAGGTCAGGAAGCCAGGGATTATGAGATCAATTCCATAAGTAGGTCACCAGCTATGCAGAGTTGGGGTTATGGAATTAGGGGTCACACCCACCATGAGTAATAATCCAGGAGGCATTAGCTTTGTTGAGTCAGCCCTGATGAAAGGTAGAAATGTAGAAACTTGGTAAGAATATGGCAGGGGTGGGAAACCTCAGGCTTGGGACAAATGCCGCTCTCCATAGGTCTCCGTCCATACGCCCTCAAAATGGCCCGGGCCACACCCCTCAATGCCCCTGTTCTCTGCCCTTCTGCAATATTTTACCTTGTTGGAATGTTTCGTTGAACTGTAATTATAGTTAAGTTTGTTTGTCTGGACGGACCTCTTGCCACACCCACTACTGGCATGTGGCCCCTGGAATGTTGCCATAGCTGCCAAGTTATCCCTTTTTTACAGGGATTTTCCCTTATGCTGAATAGGCTTCCTCGCGAGAAAAGCGAAAACTTGGCAGCTTTGAATGTTGCTTATGTGAGAATGTGGCTCTCAGGCTGAGAAAGGTCCTCACCCCTATGCTTAATGCTTTAGAGGCATTACTGGGTCATTACACATAACTGTGAGTAACAATGGCCTCTTTTATTTTTTATTATAATTAAGGAATAGCATCTTTTGTTGTTGTTGTTGTTGTTTAGTCGTTTAGTCGTGTCCGACTCTTCGTGACCCCATGGACCATAGCACGCCAGGCACTCCTGTCTTCCACTGCCTCCCGTAGTTTGGTCAAACTCATGTTCGTAGCTTCGAGAACACTGTCCAACCATCTTGTCCTCTGTCGTCCCCTTCTCCTAGTGCCCTCAATCTTTCCCAACATCAGGGTCTTTTCCAAGGATTCTTCTCTTCTCATGAGGTGGCCAAAGTATTGGAGCCTCAGCTTCACGATCTGTCCTTCCAGGGAGCACTCAGGGCTGATTTCCTTAAGAATGGATAGGTTTGATCTTCTAGCAGTCCATGGGACTCTCAAGAGTCTCCTCCAGCACCATAATTCAAAAGCATCAATTCTTCGGCGATCAGCCTTCTTTATGGTCCAGCTCTCACTTCCATACATCACTACTGGGAAAACCATAGCTTTAACTATACGGACCTTTGTCGGCAAGGTGATGTCTCTGCTTTTTAAGATGCTGTCTAGGTTTGTCATTGCTTTTCTCCCAAGAAGCAGGCGTCTTTTAATTTCGTGACTGCTGTCACCATCTGCAGTGATCAAGGAGCCCAAGAAAGTAAAATCTCTCACTGCCTCCATTTCTTCCCCTTCTATTTGCCAGGAGGTGATGGGACCAGTGGCCATGATCTTGGTTTTTTTGATGTTGAGCTTCAGACCATATTTTGCGCTCTCCTCTTTCACCCTCATTAAAAGGTTCTTTAATTCCTCCTCACTTTCTGCCATCAAGGTTGTGTCATCTGCATATCTGAGGTTGTTGATATTTCTTCCGGCAATCTTAATTCCTGCTTGGGATTCATCTAGTCCAGCCTTTCGCATGATGAATTCTGCATATAAGTTAAATAAGCAGGGAGACAATATACAACCTTGTCGTACTCCTTTCCCAATTTTGAACCAATCAGTTGTTCCATATCCAGTTCTAACTGTAGCTTCTTGTCCCACATAGAGATTTCTCAGGAGACAGATGAGGTGATCAGGCACTCCCATTTCTTTAAGAACTTGCCATAGTTTGCTGTGGTCGACACAGTCAAAGGCTTTTGCGTAGTCAATGAAGCAGAAGTAGACGTTTTTCTGGAACTCTCTAGCTTTCTCCATAATCCAGTGCATGTTTGCTATTTGGTCTCTGGTTCCTCTGCCCTTTCGAAATCCAGCTTGCACTTCTGGGAGTTCTCGATCCACATACTGCCTAAGCCTGCCTTGTAGAATTTTAAGCATAACCTTGCTAGCGTGTGAAATGAGGGCAATTGTGCGGTAGTTGGAGCATTCTTTGGCACTGCCCTTCTTTGGAATTGGGATGTAGACTGATCTTCTCCAATCCTCTGGCCATTGCTGAGTTTTCCAAACTTGCTGGCATATTGGGTGTAGCACCTTAACAGCATCATCTTTTAAAATTTTAAATAGTTCAGCTGGAATATCATCACTTCCACTGGCCTTGTTATTAGCAGTGCTTTCTAAGGCCCATTTGACTTCACTCTCCAAGATGTCTGGCTCAAGGTCAGCAACCACACTACCTGGGGTGTACGAGACCTCCATATCTTTCTGGTATTTAGGAGGTAGCAATTCTGAGCAAAGAAGGGGTGAGGAAGGAGATGCTTAATTCTTCTCTTGCAAGCATTTTCCCTCTCAAAATTGCTTCCTCCCCCAAGGTTCCTGATGCACGTTTACACATTTTGAAGGAAAGAATTAAGCACCTTCCGCCTCTGGCACTTCTCCACCCCAAATGTTCCACTTCCCAAACTGCTATTCTTTACAAAAAGTGGCTGCTGTTGGGGCTTTAAATGGATGCAGCTTCCAATGTGTACTTTGCCCCCTTCCCCTCCTATACACTCACAGGAAATCTTATAGAAAAGAGCCCAACAGGAATCACAAGGGGTGTCTTACGGGGAATGTGAGGTGTGATGTAAAGCTATTTGAGTACAGAGTTCTGCCTCTATAGTAGCTTAAGTGGGACCCTGCCAAGCATATTTAATGCAAGCCATTTAAAGACAGCCAATCCAATGGGTTTAGTAAACCTCTGAGCATGGATTTATGTTGACTCCTTCCTTTCACCCCTCCCCTACAAACAAACAATAAATCAAGTTTTAGAACCAGCATCTTTTGAAGAAGTGCAAATCATGTAAACAGGCTGTAGTGAAAACAGTATGCTGCCGTTACTTTAATGTGAAAGATTAAGAACCAATTAAGAACTAATGTTTCCGTGCACTTCCACTCTGAATCATATTGACATTACTCAGCATTTTCTCTCAAAGTTCCCAGTGGATCAAGCAAGTGGAGTGGAAAGGGGTGCACATCCCATCTTGAAGCTGAACACTGCCCAACAGCTTATCAACTTGGAAGAACAGAACTTGATGCTATATATGCCAGCATCAGCTTTAAAATTAAGATGTCACATATTTCAGGTGGAATGCAAAGGGTAGTCAGCATTTCAAAGGACATGTTGTTGCATGTTATAGCTCACTTGCCAGATTTTTTACGAAAGGTAGTGACGCAGAGCAAATCAGTGTCCCAGGTAACAGTAAACTTGTCCTTTCAGTGTCTCTCAAGCATGCCTCACATATGACCCTCCTTTTCTGGAGCTTTTCCATTTGCATGACACTTGTCACAATTAATAACAACAAGATCACTAATAATTTTATTATTTATACCCCACCCATCTGGTTGGGTTTTCCCAGCCTCTCTGGGTGCCTTACAGCTCACATATAAACAACATAGTAAAATGTCCAACATTAAAAACTTCCCTATACAGGACTGCCTTCAGTTGTCTTCTAAAAGTTGTGTAATTCTGTATCTCCTTGACATCTGATGGGAGGGCGTTCCAGAGGGAGGGTGCCATTGCCGTGAAGGCAGTGTATATAAACTGTATACTATTCTTCACATACTGCAACAGGTATGGGTGTAACCTTTAAACTGCAATGAGAAATACAGCCTTTACATTAGCAGAGGAATACCAAGGCTCCCTTGTGCACTTGGCAAGAAGGTGCATTGGTGCCCCCTGTTATTTGTGACAGCCCATGCCAGTGACAGGATTCTTCCACTGAGGCCCCCAGAGGAGCCTGCACACCTTGCCCAGCTGCCCAGAGCAGCGGAGGAGCAGCCCAGGGAATGCGCAGGCAGGTGGGCTCATAGCCACTCCAAGCCAGAGTGGAGACGCATGATTTTGTCGTCCCGCCCCCACTGGCCTGTGCCCTTGGCAGGGGCCAACCTAGCCAACTCCTAGGTACACCCCTGTACCTCAGGGTTAGGGAACCTATCGCGCTCCCGATGTTGGACTACAATTCCATAATCCTTGACTGTTGGACATTTGCCTGGGGCCAATGGAGTTGTAATTCAACAATTGCTGAAGAGTAACAGCAAACCACAGAATGGTGCTCCCCCACCAGGGAAGCTCTATTCAGTCACATCCCACCAAAGCCAGCCCGCACAATGAAAGCTAATTCCGAGCTCTTGCAAAACAAATCTGCTTCCCCAAAAGATCAGACTTCTTGCAATAAGGAAAGTGATGAGAAAATGCACTGGAAAGTGTGGGATAATGCTTGGCAGGAGGTTGTTTCACCACCCCACAAACAAATAGGATGAATGCTCATTAAATAGATGAAAGTTGTGTAATCTCTCCACAAACAACTCAGTCCGAATGCTCATCAAACGGGCAGTCCAGAAGCAAGCTAGAATCCCTTTGAGTTGACTCAAGTCCTGTTGCAGTCTTAAGCCCACTTACCTGAAATACTCATTGAAATTAATTGACTGAGCTCTCAGTTAACATAGCTATAGAGCTGTAAACTTGGCTTTGTATAGCAATGCTGTGTCTAAATAAGGACTTATGAGATGCATTTTGCTCAGCCTATAACCTGGCACTGGGATAGGCTTTAAAATAATAGCTGCACCTTTAATGCCTAGTTCCTCCTTTCAAGTGTGTAGTTTGGTGATACACGTGAATTCATAAAGGAGCAGGCCTCTGTGAGATGAAGACTAGAATAGGCATTCACTATACAAGCAAATGAACCACAATAGCATGCTTACACAAAAGGTTTTCAGGGTGCTCCTTCAACCAACAGATATACTTCAAGATCAAAGCAAGCATGGGTGGTAATATTCTTGGTTAAAATGCATGGTCATATTCCTCATGCACACCCTCTGCTTGGAAGCCTAGAAAGCTATAGGACCATTGATTAACACTTTGGTTTAGAAAGGCATGCAGCTACTTCTCAGTGGCTATTTTCCCTTTCCCTTTGCATTGTTTTGCAAAGGTTATAACAGAGAAACCCAATACACCTGAGGCAGATCCCCAAATCATGCCCCCTCCCCACCAGGAAAGAGGGTTGATCTACTTCATGAACAATGGGGAAGAAACATCAACATTGGGATCTGCTGCTCCTAGTAGATCTTGCCACCTGAGGTGGTCACCTCACCTTGCCTCATGCCTTGCCCTGAGAGAAACACATCATTTTCTGCCTTATACACCCCATTCCCTTTTGCTGTTGTGTTTCTCTGCA
This sequence comes from Zootoca vivipara, assembly GCF_965207765.1. Taxonomy (NCBI): domain Eukaryota; kingdom Metazoa; phylum Chordata; class Lepidosauria; order Squamata; family Lacertidae; genus Zootoca; species Zootoca vivipara. The sequence goes on along the minus strand of NC_142584.1, from coordinate 75,703,478 downwards.
ACTTTGGGTTCAGCCATACATTGAGTCAGTGCTTTTTTTCTGGGGCTGGGGTACGCATACCCCCTAAACATTTTGTGAATCTTTGTACTTTTGTCCATTTAATGTATTTATTTTTCCCGATTTGAACTATAAAATGGTAAATTTCTTGCATCAAAACGAGAGTACCCATAAACATTTTTAAATAAAAAAGCACTTCATTGAGTTAATGTAACAGTAAATTACCTCTACCTCAATTATCTGTTGTTCATAAGCAGGTTTCATCCTAATCACTGCCTCCTCACACTTCATTATCCCTCAATCCATATTTCCTCATATCCCTCCTTTTGGAAGTGTCCCTGGTATGAGAGTATCTGGACTGAGGAAGGGAAAAGTGTGGGAAGGCAATGATTTGGAGGAGAATGTCATATGGAAATTTAAGAATTAATGGTGGTACAGGAAGCTTGCCATCCACATTAAATGACAGTCCTTTAACTCAGGCTACTGACTGCAGCTTTATTGTGTTACAATTTAAAAAGCAGAGCTGACTCCAGTGAGTCACTCTTGTGTGTGTGTGTGTGTGTGTGTGTAGTATATTTGAGGCAAATATAAATATAAATATGTATGTATGACTTAGAATGACAAAGGTGATTCCCTTCCCATGGGATGCATGAACTGAACAGAACTGGAGGTCAGCAGATACCGCAGCTAATTCTTTCATGACACCTTGCATATCATTTCAAGAGAAAGGGGAGCTTTAAAAACTTGACATTAAACAGTAATGTGAGAAGCAGCCCTAAGATAAAGAGACAGAACTGTCTAGCTAGGCTAGTTTCTAATCTCTGTGTCTGGTACAATGTTTACACATATGTCTTAAAAAAAATGAAGCAAAATAGTCACCTTTACTTTGATACTCTGGACAAAATAAAAAAAATTCCTTCCAGCAGCACCTTAGAGACCAACTAAGTTTGTCATACTCTGGTTGCTCAACAGCATCAGCCTTTCTGTATTATGTTCAGAAATGTTGAATGCTTTGGCATGAGCAATGATTTTGGACATTGTGCTTCCAAGGGCAGTCACTTACAGAGCTGTCACCATTCTATATTTGAACAATTACAAGGCTGAGCCATATGGGAATGACGGGACTGTGGCTCAGTGTAGTATGAAATACAGAATGCACAAGGTCCGCCTTAGAAGTTTCCCCTGACGTGTGGGATAGGATGGGTGGCATTCCTGCAGATCTGATTACAAGTTAATACTATTTCAGCTTCTGGCGTTCATGTCTGTTGCACTACCATTGGTCTCTGCTAAGTCAGTTGTGGCAGGCGGCCTGTAGGTATGTATCAGTAACTCTGGAGATTGTCCTAGAAATGACCATGAGTTTGTTTATTAATATTTATTAAACTGGAATCCTATCCTTGTTCCAAGAAGCCCTTAGTGGTGTGCATGGAGTAATCACATGGAGTGATCCAGTGAGAGAGAATATTTGCCAGAGCCACCCACTGAGCTTTGTAACTGAGCAGGGGTTTACTATATCCACCTTTTATGCATCCATATCGAAGAGATTACAGTGGTACCTCTGCTTACGAACTTAATTCGTGGTAAAGTTCTTAACCCAAGGTACTACTTCCGGGTTAGCGGAGTCTGTAACCCAAAGTGTTTGTAACCCGAGGTACCACTGTACACATTTCACCATTCTCTCTGCTGTTCTACCTTTACTTTTTACTTTTTTTTTTTACTCACTGTATTATTATATAAAGTGGTCCCTCGACTTACGAACTTAATCCGTTCCGAATGTACATTCGTAGGTCAAAAAGTTCGGAAGTCGAAACGCGGTTTCCCATAGGAAAAAAAATTCGGAAAAAATCGTAAGTCGAAAAAACCGCATTTAAAGCCGCCAACTGTTTCCGTTCGGATGTAGAAAAATTCGTAAACGTGTGGCCATTTGTCCCGTTCATAAGTCGAAACCTACAGATGTCGAGTAATTTGTAAGTCAAGGGACCACTGTGTGTGTGTGTGTGTGTGTGTGTGTGTGTGTGTGTGTGTGTGTGTATGTATATATATATATATGAATGAAGCTTACCTATTGATCACAATTTGGATTGTAGGACAGTTTTCCTGGGAAAGCCTAATGCCATTGCACCAGATTCCAAGTGAAGAGGCAGGTTAGGCATGGTGCAGATGTAAATGCTGCTGCCTGATCTCCAAACCATGGTTAGGTAATCAGGAACACCCTGCAGTGCAAAGCTTGAGGTTTTCCTCCACTCTCCTCTCAGGATAGCATCCTCCCCTTTTTGGTTTTGCAGCTAATTACAGTTCTGTTTGAAGTGTACCAGCATTTTTGTTAAACATAGTTGGCACCAAACCTGTTTGCAGGCATGGGTGCAAGCAGCTTTGCAAGCCTAGTCTAGTGACACCTTGATGCAGGTGTGACACACCAAAATTGAAGGGAAGGGCCAGGGAAGAAGTGTGTAAACCCAAATACACTCCTGATTGGGGCAGTTTTATGTTTCCAAAATGTCAGAATGTTCCAGCTGCAAGGGTGAGAAAATGGGAAAGGAATTACTTTCCAGCAATCTCTGAGGTGGCATTGCAGGAATATTGGATACACTGACTGAGGAAAGGCTTGTTGTTGATGGAGGGCTATGCAAAAATAAGTGCCATCGGGAAAACGCAGGGAAGTATCACTGACTGGTTTTAGAAGCTTATTTCCTCTTCGCTCAGTACCTTAGAATGGGGCTTATGTGGGTAAAATTGGCCTCAGAATTAATACAATCTGCTAAAGCACCCTTGAGATGTCCACTAATAATGGGCAGTCTTGACGCTTTCCACTTTAGTACTGGGAGAAAAAATTGGATAAAACATATAAAATTAAGGTTTCAATCCTGTGTCTGTTTGCCTGGGAGTAAGACCCATTGAATTCAGTGGGACTTGCTTCTGAGATGACAGGCATAGGGCTATACTATAAATGTTCCCCTGATCTGTTTGGCCACCATGACAGTAAGAAATAGAAACCAAAACATTTACATCAATGCAGTTCTCTTCTTTTGGTAAAGGATGAGGGGTCAGTACTCATGCACACATTGGAGACCTCATGCTATTAGTGTGAATGGATGTGTGACATCTTTTATTCATGACCTGTAAGGATGAATCAAGCATAAGACTATCTTTGGTTTGGACATGTGTTCTTCTTCAGGGAGTGCTATTCTAAGAGTCACTGTGGAACAGGGAATAGTGGGAATAAACATGGGAGACTCCCCTTTAAAATTCCCGTTCTACCCTTAATGTCTCCAAGTGGCTTTGCAAATGCCATTTATCTTTTAGCCTAAACAGTGCGGATGGCGCTATGATCTAAACCACAGAGCCTAGGGCTTGCTGATCAGAAGGCCGGCAGTTCGAATCCCCGCGACAGGGTGAGCTCCCGTTGCTTGGTTCCAGCTCCTGCCAACCTAGCAGTTTGAAAGCACGTCAAAGTGCAAGAAGATAAATAGGTACCGCTCCGGCGGGAAGGTAAACGACGCTTCCGTGTGCTGCTCTGGTTTGCCAGAAGTGGCTTTGTCATGCTGGCCACATGACCTGGAAGCTATACGCCGGCTCCCTCAGCCAATAACGCAAGATGAGCGCCACAACCCCAGAGTCGGTCACGACTGGACCTAATGGTCAGGGGTCCCTTTACCCTTTACCTTTACCTCGCAGACTGCTTGTAGACAAGTGTTGCAGTGGCTGAACCATATATATCACAAAGTAAAAGGTGCTGGAGAACAGCCTGCCCTGAGGGATTTTTCCTGGCATAGAATTCTCCTCCCGCCAGGAAGAGGTCATGAACTTCTGGACAAGTTTTTCGTTAAAAGCTGAGAGTGTGCTTTGGCCACAAGAGGGAGCCAGCAACATGTTGTAGTACAGTGCTCCCCAACCTTTTTATCACCGCGGACCAGTCAACGTTTGATAATTTTACTGTGGCCCGCTGAGGGGGGGGGGCGTTTATTGTTTATATTTTATTTAGATTGTTTTGATTTAATAATTTTAATTTAATTGTATTTAATGATCCTTAGACGGCCCGGTACCAATTGATCCACGGACCGCTACCGGTCCGTGGCCCGGGGGTTGAAGACCACTGTTGTAGTAGACCTTAAATCTTTTTGCTAGTGTTAAGTTTTTGCGACATCTCTAAGGTTTGATTTATAAGAGAAGACAGTGCAAAGAAATTAAGAGAAAGCAGAAAAAAAATAAATTGACACCCTATCTTTCCAGACAAATGGATAAATACAAAATATTTATTGTGACCAATCTTTTGAATTTTCATCTTGAATTGTGCCCAGAATCCTTCTGCAAGCTGTGAAGTAAGTGGGGCAAATGTGCTTCCAGAAATCCAGCCACATCTGAACCAAATGTTTAAAGCACATGGCTTCCGCCAAAGAATCCTGCGCACTGTAGCTTATCTCTCACAGACCCAGCGCCCTTAACAAACTACAATTCCCAGGATTGGCGGGAGAGTCACATGATTCAGGTCTTTGCATGATCCCATTAGGGACTTCACTAAGGCTTGATTTTGTCAGGTGTGTGCCCAGTGTAGCTATGATTTACTGCAGAAAGAAGAATGTAAATCTGCCCTCTGTCTTGAAATTGCCCATTCCACCTTTTCCTCTATCAAAATATACATCATAAACTCTCTGGAGAAGGAAATTTAGCTTGTGGCCAACTAGGTTAATTTTTTTATTTTTGGGAAAGTAAGAAGTACATTATAATATATCATAAACAGGTTTGAACAGAAGATGCACATATTGAAATTAATAAGTTTACATTCCACTGTTTTTCCTGGCAGGCATTGTAAGAAAAGGCCACATTTGTGCCCAGCACCAATTCTTATTTCCCAAGGCTACTGCTTTATTTAACACATACAAAGTGATATAGTGAATGCCTATGAAAAACTGAAGTAACATTGAGTATTATATATAGCCAAAGTAACATAACCTTAACATCAGGAAAACTCCAGACAGTAATTACTGATCTTCATATAGTATGTTCTATCTGCAGCATTTCCCCTAATTTCATATCTAGACAATTAGCTTGCTGAGCTGAGGCTGAGTAATAATAATAATAATAATTTATTATTTGTACCCCGCCCACCTGTCAGGATTTCCCCAACCACTCTGGGCGGCTTCCAACAAAGATTAAAAATACATTAAAATGTCACACATTAAAAACTTCCCTAAACAGGGCTGCCTTCAGATGTCTTCTAAATGTCAGGTAGTTGTTTATCTCTTTGACATCTGATGGGAGGGCGTTCCACAGGGCGGGTGCCACTACCAAGAAGACCCTCTGCCTGGTTCCCTGTAGCTTTGCTTCTCGCAGTGAGGGAACTGCCAGAAGGCCCTCGGCGCTGGAGCTCAGTGCATAGCCCCGGGCAGCGTGCGATCCCAAGGTGGCCATGGTGGCTACCCCTCCGCCCGCGCTGGGCGCCCCGCCCCCCAAGCGCACGCCCCCTGCGGGCACCCTGCCCCGCCTCCAAAACGCACGCCAGCCCCACCCCCGCCTGCTCTCCTCCCCCGGTAACAGAGCATGAAGCTACGCCAGTGCCTCAGTGTCCGGGCAGAATGATGGGGGTGGAGACGCTCCTTCAGGTATACTGGGCAGAGGCTGTTTATGGCTTTAAAGATCAGCACCAACACTTTGAATTGTGCTCGGAAACGTACTGGGAGCCAATGAGGCAAGATTAGAGACCCCAACCTGTTTTGCTGCTAAATCTATAGACTACTCTGCATACTATCTAGCTTCTTACTCCATCCAAAATGGAAAGCAGCTCATTCACTCAGGAGCATGGTACGGACTGTACCACTTCAAAAGGGGGGACACGACTGTAACTAGTTTAAATTACTTTCTTCACCCAACCCACATTTTGAAGGCTTTCCCTGAGGTGATGAGCTACTCCTTTGCCAGACATCAGAGATGAGAGAGATAGGTTGGGTGTAGAATGCATTTCCTTGCAGGCACAGCTCAGTCCTTTATTGTTAATTGCTATTAGGAAAGAAAGGTACGGTACATTTCAAACCTCTCCAGTGCTGCAGTGTTAAAAGGAAATGGTGGACACATTTTATTTTCCCCACAGACAGATTTGAATCTGCTGCAAGCCAAGAGATCTTCAGTCCTCTTTCTGCAGTGCCTGCCTAGTTTGAGAAATACAAAGATTCAGGATGCCAGAAAGAAAGAGAGAGGTTCATATGAAATGGGACCAAATGTAAATTGTAGCTTAAGTGCTGCTGCTGCTGCACCAGTACTGAGTCAGCAGTGCCCGCTTGGCCCTGTTACAGGCAGGCCAAAAGAGCAGCAGAGTATGCAAACTAGCTTGGCTTGTTTTACTTTGTATGCAGATACTGAGTTACATAAGAGAGAGAGAGGGAGAGAGACCTGCCATCAAGAACCTAGATTCCTTCTTAAAATAGCCAAAAATATTGAGGTAACGTCAATGAATCATTTATATTTGTTCTGGAAAGGGGCCATCAAATCACCTCATGCAGCTTTCTCCACTGACTCAGTTAATTCCCTGTCTTTTAAAATACCTGACTGTGCCCTTAAAGAAAACTGACATCCACTTAACCTCCCTGGAATGCCATGTCAGATAAATTGAGACTGCGCTGAACAATGGATAATGGAATGAGAAACCTGGCAAACGATTGAAATTTAAATGAGGGATTTCCCAAGTGCCCTTTAGGTAAAAAAAGAAAAACGCTGCTGCTAGGGACTTTCCTGATGACCGAAAAGGCCAGCTTTTTTGTGTTACGGTTGTGCTTGGGCTGACAATGCCTGCAGAGAAGCGGGTGGGTAATGTTAAGAATGTAGGAAGCTGCCCAGCACACCGAGGCCAAACATTGGTCCATCTAGCTCAGTATTGTCCGTGTTGATCGGCAGTGACTGCAGGGTTTCAGCCAGGGGCCTTTCTCTCTTCGCCCTACCTGGAGAGGCCAAGGGCTGCAACGGAGTAGGGCTCTATTCACTGCTTACAATAATAATCAAAGGAAATGCGTGCTGTATTGCGGTGCCAGAGAAGGGAAGCCCGCACTCTTCAGAGAATAACCACTTCTGCAACCATAATCAGCACTGTACTTCCCTTCGCAGTGAATGTGAAGGGAAATGTGTGTTTTCTCAGAGTCAAAATACTACAGGGTCAAATACCGAGGAAAATAATTTACCTCATAGCAAATATAATGCTTTAGTGCCTTGAGGAATGATAGTTTGAGTCACCCACAGCAAATATAACAAGTTCACATTTATTGCCTTATAATTAGTGTAATTAATCCTGATTGAAGATGTCACATGAGTATATTTTATGAAGGCAGGAGTGGGTTGATAATGCAGGGATCATACTGCTTATCAGTTGCTTGCTATCATGGCCTTGGCAAAATTAGGCCCTGAGCTGATTTTCTTTTTTATTATTATTATTCTCCATGAACAAAATCAGCATTACTATTTATGTATTTATTTCCCCCACCCCTTCACCATAACGTTCTAGGGTGTTGCTATGTTGCTATCATTATCTGAGAGCCACATGCTTCTAAGCTTTATATAATGAGAGAATGAAACCTAAAATCTTTGGAGTTGAGCAAAAGCATTCACAATCTGGGTGCTCTTTTTAGCCTTCAAACAACACACTGCATTAGCTCCTTGTCTAGCCCACATATGAATGTATGGTATAATCAGGATCTCATGGGCAAGCTAAGCAGTGACGAGGAAGCAAAACAATTAGCCAGGCAATCTACAGAACAGCTTTAAAAAAGTTGTTTTCACTGACGGACTCATTCAGCTAACAATTCAAAGTTCAATGCAAACTTTTCATGTGCTTATTTTGAAATTATTGATCACTGCTGGGGGGACCTTATGTACCAAATGAATGGCAATATAGTGCAAAAAAAAAATCAACACCTTGGACAGGAATTGAATTGGAATTGGAATTGGAAGGATGTGGATCCCAGATATTACACTTCCAAACAGAAGAAGAGGTATCATGTAGCACACTGGGGGGAGGAATAGCAAAAGTTGAAAAGTGATGTGTTGATGGATGCAACTGAGGGAACCAGGAAGTAGTGGGGAACATAAATTATGTAAGTTTGGTGTCATTGCTCAAGGTCTTCTATCAGCTTGGTGCTAACAACTCAGAATTGTAGTTTCCCTATCTAAACTACCGTGTTTCCCCTTTTTTAAGACACCGTCTTATAACTTTTTTTCCTCAAAAAAACACAGGGTGGCTTATTTTTGGTGGGATGTCTTATTTTTTTATTATGGTTTTTATTACCTTACGGTCTCCTTGGCCGGGTCAGGCCGCTGGCTCAGGGTGCTGCTGGGCACTGCACACGGCGCTGCTGGGCTCTGTCCTACCTGACAAGGCTGTTGTATGTATTAGAACAATACAATGTATGCAAAAATATAGTTTGTTAAGGGTTGGCTGGGAACTGTAAATTTTTGAGGAGCAAACTTCTGTATAATGCCCAGAATTCTTTGAGGGAAAGCAAGTTCTTTGAATGTGCATGAGATTTGAGTTAACGCTGCAGTCTACTTTTGCAGTGGGAAGACTTTCCTAGGAAATAAAGGTCAGACAGAAATCTGTCTATTTTCTGCTGATGTAGCTTTTCTCTCATTTATCTCTATCACCTACCAGTAAAGCAGAGGATATGCTGTTGACAGGATGGGCGTATGGGGGAAAAAAGAGAGAGAAGAAGAAAGGGGCAAGGGCGCTTCTGGGTGCTCCGAGCTGCTGAGCACTCGGTGCGCTCCAGCAGCTGGTTCAGGGTGGCGGGATGGCAGGGCGCTCCGCCTGGCGCTGCTGCGCGCTCAGCGATGCTGCGTGTTTGGCGCTGCAGCAGCGGCGGTTCTGGGCGGCAGGGAGGAAGGCTCCTCGGCCAGGCTCGGCAGAGGCCCGGCCGCTGGTTCAAGGGCTCCGCTCAGCACTGCCGCGTGCTACGAGCGCTCGGCGATGCTGCGTGCTTGGCGCTGCAGCCGCCGCCGCTTCCAGGCGGCGGGGTGGAAGGCTCCTCGGCCGGGCTCAGCAGAGGCCCGGCCGCTGTTTCAGGGGCTCCGCTCGGCGCTGCTGCGCGCTCCGAGTGCTGGGCGATGCCGCGTGCTCGGCGCTGCAGCAGCCGCCGGTTCCGGGCGGCAGGATGTACCGTAAGGCTCCTCGGCCAGGCTCAGCAGAGGCCCGGCCACTGTTTCAGGGGCTCCGCTCGGCGCTGCTGCAGCCGCCGGTTCCGGGCGGCGGGATGTAAGGCTCCTCGGCCAGGCTCAGCAGAGGCCCGGCCGCTGTTTCAGGGGCTCCGCTCGGCGCTGCTGCGCGCTCCGAGTGCTCGGCGATGCCGCGTGCTTGTCGCTGCAGCAGCCGCCGGTTCCGGGCGGCGGAATGTAAGGCTCCTCGGCCAGGCTCAGCAGAGGCCCAGCCGCTGTTTCAGGGGCTCCGCTCGGCGCTGCTGCGCGCTCCGAGTGCTCGTCGATGCTGCGTGCTTGGCGCTGCTGCAGCCGCCGGTTCCGGGCGGCGGGATGTAAGGCTCCTCGGCCAGGCTCAGCAGAGGCCCGGCCGCTGGTTCGGGGGCTCCGCTCAGCACTGCCGCGCGTTCCGAGTGCTCGGCGATGCCGCGTGCTCGGCGCTGCAGCAGCCGCCGGTTCCGGGCATTGGGATGTAAGGCTCCTCGGCCAGGCTCGGCAGAGGCCCAGCCGCTGGCTTGGGCGCTCCGCACGCTTGCTGCTGCAGCAGCAGCCAGTTCCAGGCCCCGAGCTGGCAGGCATGGGGGTACGTCTTATTTTCGGGGTATGTCTTACATTTTACAAATGTTTAAAATTGCTGCCCTGGCTTACTTTATGACTACGTATTAAAAAGGGGGAAACACGGTAATTTAAAATGTACAATTTATCTGGAGTCAGCAAATCCAAAAAAACACCCATCTTTAACTAAACCATAGATGCACATCAGATAAACTAAGCTGCCTTTTTTCTTGCAGAGGGGGAAAGTATTGGTAAACATTTGACATTTATTGGAGCTTTTAGCACCTTTTTGGATTGATACATTTCCCAGAAATCTGGGGAAGTCGTGACTGTTTAAGTCAGGGGTCAGCAACCTTTCAGCCATGGGCCGGTCCACTGTCTCTCAGACCATGTGGTGGGCCAGACTATATTTGGGGGGGATGAACAGGGCCGTCTTAAGCCCATCCAGCGCCCTGGCGCTAAGGTCCCTCCAGCGCCCCCCTCCAGAGCCTCTCCAAGGGCGCGGGAGTGCCAAGCTTCGCCACCAGCGCGCGCACCGCAGGACCAGCAAGAGCTGCTTGGGCGCTGTGCGCGCGCTAGTGGCGAAGTTCGACTGAGCGGAACCCAGCGCTGGGGAAACGAGAAGGAGGCGCAGCACAGAGTCCTTGGAGAAGGAGAGAGACGTGGCGCAGCCTCTCAGCTCGTGGAGCACAGTCCTGGTCAGATCGCCGGAACCCTGCGCTCACTTCCAGCGCCCTCCAGCGCCCAGCACCGTGGTTCTCCGCGCCACTAGCCTCTATGGCTAGGACAGGCCTGGGGATGAACAAATTCCTTTGCCCCACAAATAACCCAGAGATGCATTTTAAATAAAAGCACACATTCTACTCATGTAAAAACATGCTGATTCCTGAACCGTCCGCAGGCTGGATTGAGAAGGCAATTGGGTTGCATCCGGCCCACGGGCCTTAGGTTGCCTACCCCTGGTTTAAGTGGTATAAAATGTATGGTATGGATGTGGCCCTAAAGAGTAGTCCTAGGAAATTATCAGGGCAGACTCCCCCTGCCATTGGGCTATCCATGCTGCCTTCCCCCTTTCTTAATCATCTAAAATTAAATAGGGCAACAACAGTTAGTCAATTAATCCAACTGATTCATCAGTTAAATACCTTTGTGTTGTTAAAATGCTGCCGCCGAACCGATTCAATGCTTTGCACCAACATGGAGGTAAAAAATCATGAGGGTCCGCCTCCTTATTAGATCTGGTTGAGAGATGCATAACTTGTGGATCTCTAGTGACAGATTTTCCTACTCTACTTGTATTTCTGATATCCAGAGTGTAAAGAATTCTGACAGGAAGTAAGCACAGCTGGGCTACACTTGATGCAGTGTTACTATTAGCATTGCACATACATCCTATTGTGCAACAGGACATATATTTCTCCCTCCCCCACATTTCTTCTTGGTGCTGTTGCATGTGCACTTCATCTCAAGTTGACAGCGAGAGCCTAGAGCTTGTTGACAAAAGCACCCCTAGACAGCTCCCTGCCCCCTTGGCCTTCTCATTGCTAGTGCTTGTTCATCATAATTCTTGCTAAGGCTCAGGTCCCACACCCCAGCCTCTCCCAAATGTCAACACTGGCATGTTGAGATAGCCCCCCACCCCGAATATTCCTAGGGGTGCTATTGTGCATGTGTCTCAACTCATGTTAAGACAAGAGAGTCCTCTTGTCTCTTCCTGGCAGTGACATGCATGCATCTCAACTCACGCCATGGCAGAGAAATCCAGTACCACCTCTGGCTTGCCACATTTGCTCTCTGCCCTGTGCCCAGCTGGCATACATTCTCAACCCAGACCCGGACAGGGGGACCTCCACTCTCTTCCTAATATTGCCTTGCTGAGCTGGAGAGTTCTGGCTAGGCAGGAGTCCCAACTGCTGCCACAAGAAAGGTCATACGACAAGGACTCTGAGGTGTGCGTGTGACTCTGACTGAGTAGGTCTGTTTTCCTTTACGTATATTAAATACACATAAAGAGGGGGCGGTGGAAATCTCTTCCTGGTTTTAAAACACATGTATTGCTGTTTCTCTTAATACTTATACAACTTTAATAATTGTACAGATTAATCGGCTGAAAATAAAGAAAGCATGCTCCCATTAGAATTATTGGTTTTATGAATATATTGCATTAAATTATTGGTTTTATGCATATATTGCATTAAATTATTGGTTTTATGCATATATTGCATATAATGCCAGTTTAATACTTACTCTGTAAGTCACGTACAGTTCCTTTAATACTTACTCTGTAAGTCACGTACTGTCTTCTTTAATAGCCCTACTATTGATAGGCACACAGCAATGCTGAAGTGCTTTAGTTCTAGCTCAGGAAGACAGTTACACCATTCTCATGGTGTAATCTAAACTTGGACTTAGAAGGTGAAACATCCACTTATCCCTTAGTACCATGATCTGTAAATCAGATTAGATTCAATTTCTCCTGCTAACTCATTTTCAATAAACCCAGAAAGAACAAAGTAGGCAGACTTGTTTCATTTTCACTTGAAGCAGGGCTCCCCAGATGTTGTGGGACTCCATCAGCCCCAGCCAGCAATGCTAATGGCCAATGATAGTGGGATTTAGATTCTAACATGTGGAGGATCACAGCCCCCCCCCACCTGATTTAGAGCATCTCAACACATTGAAAGTTGCATGGCATCCATGCAGATAAAATATCCATGGGTTATCTGTCCATATTGGTGACACAAAGATTCACAAGCCATGCACAAGGGATACTGTCCACATTGAGGGAAGGAGCATATCATCCCTGCACTATATTCCTACTCTTTGCCTAGTCACTACATCTTCTTTTATTGTGCCCTTAACAAAATTGTGATATTGTCCTTACAGCTCAGTCCTAGAACATGGCCACTGAGAAATAAGTTCCACTGAGTTCGCAGGGCTGCCACTTACATTTTGTTTTGTGCCTGGATGTACTCCAACCCCCAGGGGCAGAGGAAGCCGCTCCAGCACCCAGAGCGGCACCCGGGGACGGGGCGTTGCCACGCAGCATGCATGTGCGACATCACCACACACAACACATGTGGTGCTGTGCACTGTGCAGCGGTGGCGCCGGCAAACCGCTCCAGCGCAGTGTGGGGACGGCGCCAGGACCCTCCAGTCACGGTGGCAGCCACAAGCACAGGACCTCGGCACCATCCCTGCATGGCGCTGGAGCGGCGCCGCTTGGCTTGGGAGTTGCGGGGGGGCGCATGCTGAGTGTCACCCCTCCAGGGTGACACCCAGGGTGGACCACCCCCATCACACACCCTGGCTACGTCACTGCCAACCCTACTCGTCCCTTGTTTGAAATGAGCAAACTACCTCATGCTAGCTTTGTGCAATGAGGCAGAAGGATGAAGACAATTTGCACTGTGCCAAGAAGGTGGAGGATAACAAGGAAAGTGCTTTGATTAAGGAGAGTGTCAGGAAAAGATCATGAAAGAGATGAATGTCAATAGATTGGAATGCTGCATGGCACATAGCTGTAGACCCCTGGTATTATTGTAGTAAATAGCTCTTTGCATATACAGTACAGTATCATCCTCTTGCTGATCACCAAACCAGTTGGAATTGTTTAGCAGATGCTGTTAATTTTCTTTCAGTTGTGTAATTTCATATAAGGAAGTACAAAGTGTACCTATGGCATTTAAACAAAAACCTGTCAGCAAGTGACAAAGCTGCAGTAAATATTCCGCCAGATTATCAACGGTGCTTGTGATGATAGATTTCCTGAGGAGAAACCATCTGATCTTAGGCAAAAAGTGCTATTTTGGTATTCCTCAAAAGGCTCAGAATAACACAACTAATGTTGTGCCAGCAATAATTCTAATTTTACATAAATTGCTCATGGACCTGAGTTTTCCCACATCAACCCTATGTGAGCAACTGCGTGGCTCCAGGCTTGCAAGGCCCTTTATGACATCAGAGTAGCTGAGCCAATGGGAAACAGCTAGTAAATCCACTTTCAGGAGTAACACAGGAGTATCTGAAGAAGTGTGCATGCACACGAAAGCTCATACCAAAATATAAACTTAGTTGGTCTTTAAGGTGCTACTGAAGGAATTTTTTTATTTTGCTTCGACTCAGACCAACACGGCTACCTACCTGTAAACAGACCCATATTTTAGTGATGATACATAGGTGTCTAGAAGTATCTTTCATCAACTTCATCTGGCAAGAAGGTTGTGGCCTCTTTTGACATTTCAGACCTGGCAAAATGATTCATGCTTTTATAACCTCAAAACAGACAAGTGTAATGGACAGAAGTTGCTCAGAAGCTTTACTGAGGACAGAATGGAGCAACCTGCCTCCTGATGAGGATGGGCTACCAAGAACACGCCATACTAGCAATGCTCCAGCATTTGCACTGGTTTTCTGAGCATGACTCATGGTCTTTGTTTTGACCTATCGAATGTTAAACAACTTAGGCCGTACAGTACTTATGTACTTCAGGAACAATAATGTCTACTAAATTCTTGGTAATTGCACTCAGACTGTGCAACTCCTTTCCCCTGGAGGCAATGATGACCCCATCCTTGACGGCCTTCCTTCACCAAATTAAGACATTCTTCTTCTCCCAGGTCACTGGAGGTGCTGGTTAAATTAGCTCTGTTCTTAGTGTTGTTGTCAGCTGCTGTTTTATTTAAGCTGTTTTTAAAAGTGTGCTTACCGGTAATTCTTAAAAAGCACATTTTTAAAAAAATGTATTGTAGTATTGGTATTGTTTAATTGGGCTGGAAAATTATTTGGGACCACTATTGGCATAAAAAGTGATATAGAAGCAATAATATAGAAATAAATTCTGTCAAAACATTTAATAAGTACCTTTTTGACTCATCTGTTGGGTTTGATTAGCGAGGGAACCTGTTATTATAAAATCTCTTCCCTCTTCGGGGGGAGGAGATGTTGTGGGCCCACGAGTCCTTCTCGTGCGGGGGGAATGGCTAGCATTCCCCCCAGCCCATTGGTTCCTTCACTGCCGCGACGCTCCCTTGGCTCACCCAATCAGGACGTTCCCCGGCGGATTAGCTTTGTATTTAAGGGAGCGCGCGGCAGGAAGACGTCCTCTTGGTTCCGGACCCGACCTAGAGTGAGACAGAGATGGGTTTATTTATTTTTATTTATTTACAGTATTGGATTTATATACCGCCCTTTACCCGCAGGTCTCAGGGCAGTTCACAGAATCAAATAAAACCAAAATCAAAGTAAAATAAAATAAAATGCAAGCAACCACGCCATATGTTTCAAGTACATTCCACACACATGACTTCCCCCAAAGAGTCTTGGGAACTATAGTTTGCTAAGGGTGCTAGGAATTGTAGATCTGGGGATAAACTACAGTTCCCAGGATTCTTTGGGGGAAGTCATGGAGTGATTTAGATGTCCGATGTAGATCTGCCCTACATGGATAGGTTTAATTAGGCTTTGTTTCTGATGGGGACCAACAGCAGATCTAATCATGACATGCAAAAACGCTTGAGGCCCCGACACGCTTTTGTTGTTCAGGTATGTGTGTATTCTGTAACATGTCATTGAAGCAATAATGATGCCTTAGTTGTGAATTTATACCGCTGTCCACACATTCTGCTTTATTTTTCTGCAACGCTTACAGTAACTGCATTAAGTATTTCTTTCTGGAGGGGCACTCTAGCCCTTTCGGCCAACAAAAGCAGGATCAAAAATAAACTGAAACATTTGTGGTATAAAAAGTTACAGAATTGTAGCAGAAAGTTATGACGGAAACAAAGCAGTGTGCGTGCCCCAAAACTTTTGCAGGCACAGCTAAAAGCAGGATTGCATATAATTGTCCCAATACCAGGAATGTGAGGGAAGCGGCTTCTGTGCTTGTTCTTTTGGCACCCCTAGGGTTGGGAAAAAGCAGATGCCCTGAGTCTCCCTACTCTTTGACACTCATCTGCAACTCTGCCTTACTTGCTGCTTATAGTCTGCCAAAGGATGTCCACATTTGGAATCAGATGACCATACTAAGCAGTTAGCTAGTGCATTGTCAGTGCTGAAAGCTCTTTGCCCTGGGTAGGCAAACTAAGGCCCGGGGACCGGATCCGGTGCAATCGCCTTCTAAATCTGGCCCACGGATGGTCTGGGAATCAGTGTGTTTTTACATGAGTAGAATGTGTCCTTTTATTTAAAACTAGCTGACCCAGCCACGCGTTGCTGTGGGTTTTTTATTTTTTGGGGGAGTATTGATGTCATTTGTGTTTTGAATGGTAATGGTTGCATAACTTGTTTTTGGTTAGTGTTTTGATGTAATATGCTTTTCCTGATGTATGAACTTTGTCCTTGGATTTGTTGTTTTTATTATTTTTGTTTTCTTATGATTGTTTGCTGGGCCTGACTCAGGGTCCTTGTTTCCCAGGAAAGGGGGAGCATGTGTCAATTCCCCCTGGACTATGTGTCCCCCCCCCCGTTGTTGTGTCTCATCCCTGTGTTTACTCCCATCCTGTAGCGACCCATGAGGCATCCCGTTCCCCCTCCCCCACCCTATGGCTCCCCCCACCCTACATCAGCCCATGACCTATTCGGGCCCCTCCTACCCCCACCCTCCCACCCAGGGCTCCACTCGGGATAGTATTTAAAGTAGAGTAGAGGCCTAGTTTGTAGGCTGTAGAGTTGAGGTCTAGTCTGTAAAGTGGAGCCGAGGCCTAGTCTGTAGGCTGTAAAGTAGAGCTGAGGCCTAGTCTGTGAAGTAGAGTCGAGGCCTAGTCTGTAGGCTGTAAAGTAGAGGTGAGGCCAGTCTGTAGGCTTTAAAGTAGAGCCGAGGTCTAGTCTGTCGGCCTTGGCTTGGGCTAGTATTTAAATGCAAGCCAAGGCCTCCGCCCTGTATCACCATTCCTTGGCCCCGGCCTGACTCTGTGTGTTGTCTGGTAATGGCTGCCTTGGTGGTTTCAGTTGCTCAGTTGATGACGTCGTTATTTGGTGCCACCCTTCAGAGCTTTTGCTGGGGACAGTTCGCGATCTGCCTTTCTATTGGATGCTGCTGGAGTCTTCAGAGCTTCTGCTGGTGATGTCTAATTTGGGTGCCACTTTTTTGTGTTTAATCATTATTTTAGGTATGAAAGGTGTGCTTTTTTGGGGGGAAATTATGCAATATCCCTCACTGATGGGCAAAGTCCTAATTTGCTTTGTCCTAATTTGCTTTGTCCTAATTTGATGCAGTTTGGTTCAGCGGTTACGGTGAAAGGTTGTCTCATCTCACGCAGTGGGAACATATATATATATATATATATATATATAGAGAGAGAGAGAGAGAGAGAGAGAGAGAGAGAGAGAGAGGTGCATCTCTGGGTTATTTGTGGGGCCTGCCTAGTGTTTTTACGTGAGTAGAATGTGTGCTTTTATTTAAAATGCATCTCTGGGTTATTTGTGGGGCATAGAAATTCATTCATTCCCCCCCCCCCAAAAAAACCAGTCTCCCCCCCCCAAGGTCTGAGGGACGGTGGACTGGCCCCCTGCTGAAAAAGTTTGCTGACCCCTGCATGACTAAGCTCTGTGGAACGGACTTCTGTGTAAGCATGCATTGGATTGGACTACACTGCAAGAAAAAATGCAACAGGCCTGTTGGCTGTGGCTTGAGAGCCATTCTGATTTAGGCTTACCTAACAATTCTTGCTCCTAATATACCTCATGAGGCTCTGGTTTCTGGAAAAGGCTGTCTGACCCTGAACAATAAGTTCTCAGGGTTCTTAGAGGCAAGCTACGTCTGTTTAAAGTGGTATGATACTTGTTTCAATGTATAGTGCAGGTGCCCTTTATGACCTTTTAAAAGCGCTTTTGTAGACTGGTAGTGGGGGCTTTCTGCATTACTATGTTTCAGTTACTGAGCTGGATTATTTTGTTCTAATGTTCTAATTGCTTATTGTTTTAAAGATAGCTCTAAATGTTACTATGTTTTTATGTAAACTGTCTTGAACCTGAAAAGGCAGAATACAAATATTATAAATAAATAAGAATATGCATTCTTAACCACTGTTTCAGACTGCATTTATGTGAAACTATATCTAGATCGGAGCCTGCGAGTCTAGCCGTTAAATGGAGAAGGGATAAAGCATCTCGGATGACAGCTTTTAAAATAGGAGAGATCTCTCCAACGTGAAAGCTCGCCCTGCCCTGTCCTCTTCTACCAACACAGTCAGACTAATCAAAGGTATAGCCTGGGTCACATTTCCTATGTGTTTTTCACTGAGGCTATCCAGCCGACACTCCTGTCATCCTAATAATGATTTCACTTTTACCTAAAAACATATAATTCCAATTTCTTACTTTTAACACTGCCCACAGAGGAGCACAGTCATTATGGGAAAAACTTTGCATCTGTTTACAAATGTAAGAGAGTTGACAGTGTGGGAAACAATCTTTCACAGAGATTAGTTGCAAGGCACTGTTTATTGGAAGAGATAACACAGCCCATAGAAATGGGGGCCTTAAAGAAAACACACTTGTACTTTGCCGTACAGCAGTAGAGCTGGTGTTTACACCAGTGAGCAAGATTCACTATAATTATAAATATTTACATATCCAGTGTTTACAGGCTTTGTGGGTGTCCGCTTCACTCATCGTTTTACCACACTGTGATATTTATGAGCAGAGGTGTAATGAATCGTTCATTTTAGAAGTCATATTTTGGCTGCGTACACACTAACTCATTTGTATCCAAAAATGTAGTTTTCCTCAGTCTGGAATCATTTGTGCTTGTCCTCAGCATGCTGCTTTCAATCTAGATTCATCCACAAGGGTGAGTGTAGTTACTTGATAACACATTTGAAAACCTTCCCCTTGATGAGGTTATCCATGCCTTTTGCCTCCTGGCACATGTCACAAGTGAATTAAGAAGGAAGTGGTGATTGTAGTCTTGGTCTATGGCCACCCACAATGTCATTGGGCAGGTGTGGACACCTCCCTGCCCCCCATTGCTGGGACCACCTACATCTGTTTTCAGATGAACACACACATAGAATCATCGAGTTGGAAGGGACACCAAGGGTCATCTAATCCAGCCCCTTGCAATACAGGAATCACAACTAAGGGTATCGCAGAATCAATATGCAATGAGCTTTTATTTTCAGAATGAAACCAGTTTCTCAAGAAGTGCAAAAAATATGCAATAGATTTAGATTGTGTATGGACTACATAGAAAAAAACAAGTGCATGGTCTCCATTGATCATAGAATCATAGCATTATAGTTGGAAGGGATCCCAAGGGTCATCTGGTCCAACCCCCTGTAATGTAGGAATCTCAGCTAAAGCATACATGACAGGTGGCCATCCAACCTCTGTCCCACTGTCAAACAGCTCTTACTGTCAGAAAATTATTCCAGATGTTTAGTTGGAATCTCCTTTCTTGTAACTTGTATGCCTTGGTTCGGGCCCTAGCCTCCAGAGCAGGAGAAAACAAGCTTGTTCTTTCCTCCATGTGAAAGCCCTTTAGATATTAGAACATGGCTATCATAGCTCCTCTCAGGGCCGTCTTAAGCGCTCCTGGCGCCGTGGTGTGACGGATCCCTCCGACGCCCCCCCCGCCCCGTTTCCCAGTGCGGTGGGTGGGCGCAGCGCGGCGCCGTGGCGGGTGGGCAAGCACAGCGCAGTTGTCAAACCGGCGGACCGGCCGGCCAGCGGGCGGGCGCAGCTCGCGGCGCCCTCCTGGCGGGCCGGCGCCGTGGTGCCCTGCGCCACCGGTGGTCTACCTAGAGCCAGCCCTGGCTCCTCTCAGTCTCCTCTTTTTGAGGCTAAACAATCCCGACTCCCTCATCTGTTTCTCATAAGGCTTGGTTTCCAGACTCTTGATCATCTTGAATTGCCCTTTCTAGCATGTCAGCATCCTTCTTAAATTGTAGTGCCCATAACTGGGCACAGTATTCCACGTGTGGTCTGACTAAGGCAGAATAGAGCTGTACTATTACTTCCCTTGATCTGGACACTATATTCTGTTGCTGCAGCCTAGAGTAGCATTAGCTTTTTTTGCTGCTACATCACACTACTAAGATCTCTAGATCCTTTTCACATGTACTACTGGGAAGCCATGCATTTCCCCCTCTTATATTTGTGCAGCTGGTTCTTCCTTGCCCAAGCGTAGAACCATCTGTCCTATTTGAAATTCATTTTGGTTTGGACCCAGTTCTCCAATCTGTTACAGTCATCCTGATTCTCTCTTCTGTGTGTATACAGCCTTTATCATTTTGATCCAGAAATCCATGTGGACCAATCCCTCTGCATGGCTGCATTCGTTGAAATTATTGAGAATGTATTCTGGATGAGGGAGCTATGTGCATAGGTCCCTGGCTCGGGATGACATATAACAGCAGAAGCTCAAGCAGCCTTTCTGTTTTTCCTCTTTGGCTTCTAAATGGGATTGCATTTGGCGGAAAAGAGATAATGTCAGCCAAAACATCTAAAGAAGGGTTTGCTTAACTCCCAAAGAATTAGGGCCAATTCTCACCATCTGCTTCTTCTTTTCTTCTGCTTGTGGTCATCTGAATCACTCACCACAAGCAGAATACACAAGGCTGGGTCACCCACTGGTGTGCTGTGCCTGTTCACATCTGGAAGGTTTGTGGTGGTGAGCAAAATGCCTGGTTTTGCTTATGGTGAGTAGTTCAGATGACCTGTTTGCCAAGAGCATAGGTCACCATAAGAAAAGGAAATGATGGAGTAGGCCCAGAGGAACCCAAAGATCACAGAATCCATAGGAAATCAAAGACCACAGCCTTTCCTGTCAGTGGTGCTTTAAGATTTGGTGGAACTCTTTCTACCATGGGCTACTGATGAGTGTTGCTGGGTGAACAGAATTTGACCTTGCCCCTAAATTTGGCACTACCTGGCAGACTTATTTTGTTCATGGTCATTGATAAGGTGGAAAGACACACCTCCAGCTTTGTTTGCAACTCCTACCTCAGGTACCGTAGGAGAGACTACAACAGTGAGCTACTGCCCACTATAACTATCCAGGAGAACTATGTCTAAGATGAATTACTAGCTGGCACCATCCTTATGAAAATGTATATGCACCTATTTTGTTCTGCTACCAGATGAATGTTAAAATGCTTTTCGAGGTATTCTGGTTTGATTTTGGAGTTCTTTCTGTGCCAGATTGGGTAGCAACGTAGCCTTATATCTGCATAATTGACCTCAGCATGCCACACAGATGCACCCAGACTTGCTCTGGTCTGCTGCAAGTCCTACATCCTGGTATCTCTCTGTTCATCTGATCACTGCTGCCCTGAACTAGTGATGATGAAAAAGCAACCTTGAATTGCTTTTAACAGCCTTGCCAGGGATGAGGAACCTCAGGTTCCGGGGGCCAAATGCAGCCCTCTTCCAGGCCTGTCCGGCCCTCAAAACTGTATGCCACACACACTCTTTCCAGGCCACACCCATCCTTGCCCCTGCTTTGCACTCTGGATGTTTTTGACTAGCTGGAAAGTGCCCTTGAACTCTGAGCATGCCTTTTGCTTGCTTGGATGGAGAACAGAAAGGGGCCTGTGAGTATGTCTAGAAGCTAGCCTACTGAACCAAGGTAAAATTTCCAATTATAAAATTTGCATGTGGCCTTGGAAGGTTGTCCAGAAGGGAATGTGACCCTTGGGGTTAAAAAAAAGACTCCCCACCCTGCTATATATCCTCCAAACTGTTTTCCTTCATTGTCCTTTCAGGCAGTTGATGGATGTGAAGCTCCAGCAACCTCACAGCCTCTGTGTCACCCCCATCTTCTAAAGATGCTATGATTAAGAGACTTGCAGCGTCCTTTATCTGCAACTTCATTCCTGCTGGTCTGGTAAAATAAACCCATTTCTAGCTTGCCTTTTAAGGTGTATACATTCCAAGGTGGTTTACATAAAATCAATGAAATACCATATGAAAATTCCAAGATTTAAAAGAGAAGTAAAGAAAAATAACCACATTAAAAGTATAGCAACAAATCAAAATGTGTGCAAGTTCCAATACTCAGCATACATGGATTGCTCTCCTGCTGGAACTCTCTTTTCTCTCTTCCACCAGCAAATCCTAAAGTCTAGAGCTATTTCCTCTTCTACTGATCCTGATCTCTTTCTCTCTAGGCCTAGATGTAAAATGGAGGTTGTCAATGCTTTTGTTTTTCCCAGTGCCTTCACGTTGGTGCCCTCAGCAGCAGCATGCTGTCAAGGCCACAATTCCTGGCACTCGGGGACTTGGG
Organism: Zootoca vivipara; assembly: GCF_965207765.1. Lineage (NCBI taxonomy): Eukaryota > Metazoa > Chordata > Lepidosauria > Squamata > Lacertidae > Zootoca > Zootoca vivipara. The sequence goes on along the minus strand of NC_142584.1, from coordinate 75,681,532 downwards.
ATCCAGTTACATTTGCTGGTGTCATGCAGCCTCTGCAAGCCACTGTATTACATTGACAATCTAAAAATAAAAGAGTGGGAAAAGCACAAATTCCAAGAAAGCCAGCTTTTAAAATTGAGGGGGGCGAGTAGGGAGGAAAGAATTGCAGGAGGGATTGTGAAAGACATGCAGCAGCTCCAGAGAGAAAATCTGAATACCTTGGATGGTATTTAAATTGAGGCTGTGGCTTTACTGCCTTTTTAGTTTGTACCAGCCATGTGATCTGCCTGAGCTTCTCCAACTAATCTGCATGGGGAGCTGGGAAAGGCAAATTGAGCTGTCAGTTTTGGGCCCTTCCTCCCATCCTCCTGCTTAGAGTCAACATCAGCTGCACCTTGTTTTCAAATCTGCCTATTCTCTTGAGCTAGTTTGTTAGATTTCAAAGCAAGTGAGATGCCGTCTTAAGAACCTGTTCCTATTAGTTCTCCATCAAGAGAAAATAGGCTCTCAAGACTGCTGTTGGTAAGTCTCAGTAGAGCAGTGATTTGTATAGTTTTGGGTTTTCTTTTCTGGGGTTGTGAAAAGCAAAATGTAAATTTTGTCTAGAAACACTACATGTCAGGGGTTATTGCTGTGGATAATTAGCTCTGAATTAAACAAGTCTGAAAACTATGTAGCAATGTTTGTGCAACACATTATGTGACCATTGTGCAATGTATTAGGTTTTAGTCTCTTTGGGGGTGGAGGGAAATCAGTATATTTAATTTTGGTGGAATGCACATTTTCACCCAGTGTGATCCTTATGCTATCATAACTACCAGGATTTGGGTGCGTTATTTATTTGAGCCATTTCTTTTCTCACCGTCCTGCTCCCCTAACCAGGGCTTCAATCAACTTCTTCTGAGAGGCTCAACTGCTGAGTTGTTCCTCTGGAGGAGGAATCTTTTTCATGCATGATAATTAGATTGGCTTTTACATTTCATGCATCGCTAATAATTAGAGCATAACATTTACATTTGCAGGAATGTACATGAAGAAGGAAGGGAAAGCTTTCTTCAGCTTTTTATAGCTTTGTTCTTACAACTTACTATGTCAAACATTATAGGTCACCAGTGTCACTTGAGATCACTTGATGCAAACCAATTGTCTTTTATCAACAGAATTGAATTTGAACTTATGTGATTAGCCCTGGCATTTATGAAGTTTGTCTGACCATGTGCAGAGCTCATTCTTTTCATCAGCAGAGACCTTTTCTATGCAAAGTGTGTGCTCTACCACTAAGCTATGGCTCTCCCCATAATGCAGGCAGTTCATAATGGAGATTAAAAAGTCTGGTGAATACTCTGGAATCTTCGCAGCCATCTGTCCTCAGAGTGATTTTCTCCCAACTAGTCTAGCATCAGAACTGAAATCTCTTTGGGGGAGCCTTTCTGCAGAGTGATAGATAAGCCATAGGTGGCAATAACGTGTGTGTGGATAACACATGGATCTGCCACCATTACATTTAGTATGGACCTCCATGTAAAGCAGCCTTTACATGTTCAGTTCTCATTGCAGAAGGCTCCTCCTCGATAAACCATCACGATCGTTATTGTTGTTGCTTTATATTGGCTGGAAATCGTAATCCTGAAATCAGTACTCCAGGTTATTTCTCCATCATTATGGTTTGTGTAGCATGGGAGCGAGGGTATCGATTTTTCACCTGAGTGCATATATCTTGTGCATGGGATTGACACAGGCATGTTAACAGGGTGGTGGAGTTAGATTAATTTCTTACCTTGATTGCATTGCTAGCATAGCAATGTAAGTAGGTCTGTGCTAGTATGAAACACCCTGGGCACCTCTCATATTATAAGCAATTCATTCCACTGTTTATACTGGAGCCAGGCACATGTACAGTCTTTGGTAGCCTAAATTAAGACCCACTTCACAAAGGTAAAAATTGCATTAATTGCCTCTCCCACTTTTGCCCTTGTTCCCACCCACTACTGGCCCTTGGAAAGTTGCCCAGATATTAAAGTTGTCCTCAGGCTGGAAAATGTTCCCCAACCTTGCTTTAGAGGATTTCCCTAATTTATGAAATAGAAATGTATCAATGGGTATTATGCATGATAGTTAAATGAAACCTCCACTTTCAGAGATAGTTTATATCTAAGATCCAGATGCAAGGGATTTGTCAAAAGCACCTGCTGGATTCTGTTGAAAGGTAATAGAAAAAGCAAAAAGCAAAGGTAAAGTAGGATTCTGTTGAAAATGCAATGCTGGACTACATGGATCTTTGTTTTGATGGTCTCAAGATGATAAACGAAAATTAATTTCAGTGAAGGTTAGTTGTCAGTAAATTAACTGTTCATCTAGGTAGGTGCCAAGGGATGTGAATCACACCCTAGCGCAGGCCTACCCAGCATGTTGACCTCCAGATGTTGTCAGACTCCAACTTCCATCAGCCCCAGCCAGCATAACCAGTGATTCGGGCTGATGGGAGCTGGAGTCCAGCAGCGTCTAGAGTGCCCCAAGTTGACTATCCTGTACTTGGACTATAATCCTAACCATATTCACTGAATGTCCACTGACATCAGCAGGCTGATGAGCCCAGTCTGGCCCAGCACACGTCCCACTTAGGCTTGTGAGGCAGTTTTCCTCAAACCATGCCCACCTGACACCATAGAGATAAAACTGGATTTGCTGCACATGGGCTGGTGAGAGGTGACTTCAAGCCTTCATCTGATGTCAAAATGATGTGAGGTGACTGACAGGTGGATTGTCAAAGTTGGCCCTCAGGGGTGGGAACAGATACGGATATAGCCCACTGAGCAAAAAAAAAAAGTTCCCCAGTCTTGGTGGAGGAGATAACTCAGGCTCAGGCTCTGCATGGAAACTAAATTACATTAAGTTGCCCGGTATGTAATTTCTCATCTTATGTTTACTGTTCATTGAGCCCAATAAGTCATTATTGAAGTACTGCATTAAAATCCATCAAGTACCTCTTAAGCCTCTACAGCTACATTTTAAAATTGATGAGATCTTTTCTTGCAGCCATTCCAGGAGCTTAAGTGGTTAGAGAAATACTGATTTACAGTGTCAGTACATTAATGGGCAGGCAACCTTATATGTCTGTATTCTCTTATGACCTGAATAGCCTTGTTTAACCTAAATCTGAAGCCTAGTTACAGCCCTCCGGTAGTCATTTTAGGTGATGTCAACTCCCCAATCTAGTCCACAGTGGTAGGTTAGGAATTCTTTGGGTGTATCGGCCACTTCATCTAGCTTTGGACATGTGAGAGGAAAAATTACAGGTTAGTTAAGGTATTCAAAAAGGAAAGAAATGCAGCATAATTGGATCAGGTCATTATGATCAGTCGCACTGAAACCAGCTGAACAGCATTCTGGGAAGTTTGGCTCTGTTGCAAATTCCAGGAGAAGAAACAGGAGGGGCAGTGAGAGCTGTAAACGTGTTCTGCGCAGAGCTTTGGTTTTGAAATGAAAGAAACATTTTTTAAAGATTTGACTGAGGCAGCAGATGTTTAGTTGCTACTGCATCTGGGGAAAGCAAAACACAGTTTAGCCTTTTCTCGCTTGAGTCAGCATAATAAATCCAAGTTGCATTGGAAAAAAACAGCTACAAAGTTGGTACATTTAAGAGGAATGGTACGTTTAGAGGTGGATCTAGAGTACTGTACTTGTAGTGGCAAGGTATTTGCAGCCACTACAGGTTTTATGGAATGTGAGTGTGGTTTTTCTGAGCTGTGGTACGTGCAGGTCTGTCTCACTGTCTTGTCTCCTCCTTACGTGGCAGATTGTCTCCTTTGTGCAGTTAATTAGTACTGCAGTGGAAACAAAACATTATGGCTAACCTATATTCCAGGTTTTTAACATTATGTATTGTCCAGGTAGCTTGCAATAAACACTTTAAAAACAACAGCAACACTGCCCAACAGTATAACAAGGCACAAACCAACATTACAAATAAGTTTTAAAAATCGCTAAAAGAGTGAGACACAATTTTGCTTGCATACCAAATGTGTGTGGTCTGGCATGAAGACAAAGTGATGGGAAAAGCTTCACTAGTTGAATGTCTGTGGCTGTTTATGCACTCCTGTGTGCCCCACCACTGGCTTGTGAAGCAGTATATACATGACTTGACCACAATCTATATCTGTCTTTTATATGTCCTGTTGTTTCTTATGAAATACTGTGTTTTCATGCATTTTCCCCAAACCAGCTTCAATCAAAATTTTAAATAAAAAACAACCAAGCTGCATTGTAAGCTAGTAATGTGTGCACAGCCTCTGTCTTAGGCTGTTGTTAAAACCATACGAGAAGGTACAAAAAGAAGTCAGTGACCCTGTTTTAAAGGTTTAAGGCTGCATACAATCCTATAGCCACTGAACCTGGGTGCTGGCCTCCTTGAGCTCCGTGGGACCTACTTACATGTAAACAACCACAGGATTATGCTTAAATGAAATTTAAAAACTCTGCCCATCACTTACTGTGCAAATTAGGTGCAATCATTAGCATATCTAATTTTAGAATTGGAAGGTATCCCACCATCGTTCAAGTTCTCAGCCTTATTCTTAAGGCAAGACTCTTTGCACTTCGTAAACTTTTGAGGCACAGGTATAGACTTTTGCAAGTACTGTAAGTTAAATAAGTACCCCCCTCAAATCAAATATACCAGCATTCTCAACAGCCTCCTACTTCACACAGTCAAGAGGAGAAGTGTTATATCATCTGCTAATGTCTGTAGTAAGGGACGCAGGCGGCACTGTGGGTTAAACCACAGAGCCTAGGGCTTGCCGATCAGAAGGTCGACAGTTCGAATCCCCGTGATGGAGTGAGCTCCCGTTGCTCGGTCCCAGCTCCTGCCCACCTAGCAGTTCGAAAGCACGTCAAAGTGCAAGTAGATAAATAGGTACTGCTCTGGCTGGAAGGTAAACGGCATTCCCGTGCACTGCTCTGGTTTGCCAGAAGCGGCTTAGTCATGCTGGCCACATGACCTGGAAGCTGTACGCCGGCTCCCTCGGCCAATAAAGCGAGATGAGCGCCGCAACCCCAGAGTCATCCGCGACTGGACCTAATGGTTTCTTTACCTTTAATGTCTGTAGTAGATCAAGTCACAATGGCAGTTGCACAACTGGCAACCCTACCACAGCCCCAGTTTTTGCACCATCCCACCTCACCCTGCCCCATATTGCTGATTTCATGTTCCCTTCAATTGTACCTTGTTAATTGCTCATTGCTCTGTGGGTGTAAGGGTAGTGCAATCATGATTATAAATAAATAGGTGACTGCATTCTAGCACTAGGAGCAGGGAGCATGTAGTAGCATAAACTTCTGCTTTTGAAAAGATTCATGAAGTCAGTTGCTGGATCTGAACAAAGCATCCTTGATGGTGATTGTCAAGGGAACTATCTCTCAATTCCCCACCATTGGGTACACAGCTATATGTTCAGTTATTCAACAAAATCCTTTTCTTATTTTTTTTGTACAGACCCAGTAAGGGCTAAACCACTCCTAAATGTGTCTCAATTTCCAGAAGGACAACTGTGTTAGTGTTGCAGCAAAAACAACAAAAAGAGTCTTGTAGCACCTTGTAGCAAATGTAAACATGTTTTCACGAAACGTATAATTTGGGCCGGAGAAAGAGGAGGAAAGGGAATGCAGTAAGGAGAGGCCTTGTTTGCATGGCACATTAAACTACTGTATAGTTAAAAACAAGCAATGGTTTGGTGTGAATGTGTAACATTCTGATGCATGTTCCTGAAAAGTTCTCCCGGTGCTCCCCCCCCCCCAGCTTTTACTGCTGCTGCACTACCAGGGAGCAAGCCAGAGTCTGACTTGTCATGTTGACAACCAAACCTGTGCTTGTGGTTTATTTCTCTCTAAACAAACCTTGAGTAATAAGCTAAGAACAAACCTTGGTTATTGCTCAAGGTCTTTTGGGGGAGAGAAACAAACCACATGCCTAGGTTTGGAAATCAAGTCAAGCCATGCTTGTTTCTTGGGCAGAAGCAGGGGAGGGAGCAGAGTGAGAACTTTTCAGCAGCATGCAGAAGCAGGCTGTATGTTCACACGAAACCATGTTTTTACCTGTGGTTTAATGTGCCATGTGAATAAGGCCTTTGCTTATTCCACTCACTTTCCTCTGCTTTCTCAGGTCCAGGTTATGTGTTGCATACAAACATGTTTACATTTGTCTGTCTTCTGTTAATCTACCAATGGTTTAGTGTGCTGATTCAACTGGGTCAGAGTTGGGTCAAGAAAGGGCAAGGGTCAAACTAGAAGAGAGGGTGAGAGCTCTGTGATGTGGTCTTCTGCACATCACAAATAGTTGGGGGTGGGTGGAATATTGGGTATTGTCCTCTGTTCCCTTTCACCAATCTAAATCCATTTCCTTCCTATCCTGAAGATACTGTTTCCCCTGTAGAGCAGGTAGCACCTTCAGGGACCAATAATGGAAAGGCCTTCACATGGCATCAGAACCAAGACCCAGTTTGGGCTTTGTTTTTTCAATGCAGGAAATCCAGTCACGGATCTCCTGCCTTGGACCCTGCTGCCGATTTTAACCCTTCTTCCAAACATTGCATAAAGAGATGAGATGATAATGGTCAAAGAAAAGGCTTTGCAGAAGAAGTAGGTTTTAAAACAAGGAGAAGAAGCTAAGTTCCTGTGACTGCCTAGGGAGAAGCATGGCAGAAGGTGTGAATAAGCCAGCCAGTGGAGGAGAAATCAGAAAAGGGCTGACACAGAGAGATGAGTAGGAGCAAACTATAGAAAAATAGGAGGAAAGCTTTTATACAGTACTAAAGGTAAAGCCATGTGATGATGACAGATGTGGGCCTGCCCCTATCACATGTAACGAAGGGTGTGGTAGAGTGTGATTTAAACCAGAAAAGGTGTGTGTGTTTTGCTGAACCTCCTCCCACCCCCCTCCATGCAGTCTATTCCCCTTCTGTAAGCTTTCTCAAAGCTGGGCTCCGGAGGTGAGCCTGGTTGAAAGAAAAACAAGGAATGGTTAGTACTTCCCATAACCTGTGCAGTCCTTTTGCACTTTAAATGGACAGGTGTGTGGCCACCTGTCATGGATGCTTTAGTTGAGATTCCTGCATTGCAGGGGTTGGACTAGATGTCCCTCCAGTCCCTGCTATCTCTACAGTACTATGATTCTATGAAATCACTCTTCACTCTTTCCTGCTTTGTGTGTGAATGGAGCAGAACCATATTTGAGTTCATGGACCTACTGCTGTCCTGTGTGCTCAGGTGCACTTTTATCAAAGACCCAAGCAACATTCACACCATACATTTAAAACACTATGATTTAAAACACCATACATTTAAAACACTACTTTAAACAGTCATAGTAAGAGCCGTTTGACAGTGGAACAGACTCCCAAGAGAGGGGATGGACTATCCTTCCTAGCAGAGGTTGGATGGCCATCTGGCATGTATGATATAGCTGAGATTCCAGCAGTAAAGGGAGTTGGACTAGGTCAGGGATGTCCAACTCCCAATAGGCTGCGATCTACTCACAGTATAAAAAAATGGCAGTGATCTACCCATTGTTGTTGGATGGACCAAAGTTATTGGCCTTTTTTAGGAAGCCAGAGTTGTTGAGCTTTTTTTTTTTGGAAAGGCAAAGTTGAGGGACCAGAGATCTACCAGGAATACCCAGCGATCTACCTGTTGGACATGCCTGGACTAGATGACTGTCTTTGAGGTTTTTCTCTTCTTCATTTGTTTTTGCCGGTATAAAACTTGCAATGCTTGAGGGTAATGGCAAACAAGACAATTATTTTTAGACACAATGTGAAATGTGCTCATTGAGCGAATGGCAATTCTGTTATCATTTATCTCCTTCAGAAATAGTGATTAGTCATATACAGACTGCAGGTATCAAAATTTGTTTACACTTGAAGGGGACGACAGAGGATGAGATGGTTGGACAGTGTTCTCGAAGCCACGAACATGAGTTTGACCAAACTGCGGGAGGCAGTGTAAGACAGGAGTGCCTGGTGTGCTCTGGTCCATGGGGTCACGAAGAGTCGGACACGACTGAACGACTAAACAACAACATGCATTTAATGTAAAGTTAGAGGTCATTATATCTGGGGAGAACCCCTCCTTCAATTACTGTCCCTTTGCCTCCACATGCATATTATTGATGCATCTTTACTCACAAGTAAGTCCCACAGAATTCAAATAAATGTGTGTAGGATTAGAAGCCTAATCTGATCAGCAAACATTTTGTTTGTTTGCTTTTAGCAAATCAATATCCGTTCAGAAAGAAATATTTTGCCTGCACAAAAACCCTTGGAAATGAATTATTGTCCATTGGTTATAGCTTCTTGCCACTCCTGCTTTCTTAGAGATGGGAAGAAATGCAAGAACCTGCTGGATCAAGCCAAAGGCTTATCTAGTCCAGCATCCTGTTCTTGGAGTGGCTGTGGGAAGCAGTTTCCTTTACGCTAAAGTTGCTCCATCACCTTGGTCACTTGCATTGCCCTTGCCTGAACTCTGCAATAGCCTTTTTGAGGTGAGGTGACTAAAACTGTACACAGAACTCCCAGGTTCTCTTGCATCACAGAGTTATGTAACGGTATTGTGATATCAACAGTTTTATATTAAATCCCTTTGCTAATCATCCCTTGCATGGAATTTGTCTTTTTCACACTGGGTCAACATCTTCACTGAGCTATTCACTATGATGTTAACTGCAGCCCTGCAGCCCATATGCACAATTACCTGAGAATAAGCCTCATTCATGGATCAATGCCTTGTCGTGGCGAAGGGGCTTGAATAACTCAGAGAAGCTATGAGCTATGCCATGCAGGGCCACCCAAGATGGACAGGTCATAGTGGAGAGTTTTGACTAAACGTGATCCACCTGGAGAAGGAACTGGCAAGCCACTCCAGTATCCCTGCCAAGAAAACTCCATGGACAAAGACAACAGGCATATAAAAGTTATGACGCTGGAAGATGAGCCCCTCAGGTCGGAAGGCGTCCAACATGCTACTGAGGAAGAGCGGAGGACAAGTACAAGTAGATTCAGAGCTGATGAAGCGGCTGGGCCAAAGCCGAAAGGACGCTCAGTTGCGGATATGCCTGGAAGCGAAAGGAAAGTCCGATGCTGTAAAGAAAAATATTGCATAGGAACCTGGAATGTAAGAACCATGAGTGGAGGTAAGCTGGATGTGGTCAAAAATGAGATGACAAGAATAAATATCGACATCCTGGGCATCAGTGAACTAAAATGGAAGGGAATGGGTGAATTCAGTTCGGATGACTATCATATCTACTACTGTGGGCAAGAATCCTGTAGCAGAAATGGAGTGGCCCTCATAGTCAACAAAAGAGTGGCAAAAGCTGTAATGGGATGCAATCTCAAAAATGACAGAATGATCTCGATACAAATCCAAGGCAGACCTTTTAACATCACAGTAATCCAAGTTTATGCACCAACTACCGGTGCTGAAGAAAGTGAAATTGACCAATTCTATGAAGACCTACAACACCTTCTAGAAATGACACCAAAGAAGGATGTTCTTCTCATTACAGGGGACTGGAATGCTAAAGTAGGGAATCAAGAGATAAAAGGAACAACTGGCAAGTTTGGCCTTGGAGTTCAAAATGAAGCAGGGCAAAGGCTAATAGAGTTCTGTCAAGAGAACAAGCTGGTCATCACAAACACTCTATTCCAACAACACAAGAGACGACTCTACACATGGATATCACCAAATGGACAGCATCGAAATCAGATTGATTATATTCTCTGCAGCCAAAGATGGAGAAGCTCTATACAGTCAGCAAAAACAAGACCTGGAGCTGACTGTAACTCAGATCATCAGCTTCTTATAGCAAAATTCCAGCTTAAACTGAAGAAAGTAGGAAAAACCACTGGGCCAGTAAGATACAATCTGAATCAAATCCCTTATGAATACACAGTGGAAGTGAGGAACAGGTTTAAGGATTTAGATTTGGTGGACAGAGTGCCTGAAGAACTATGGATGGAGGCTCGTAACATTATACAGGAGGCAGCAATGAAAACCATCCCAAGGAAAAGGAAATGCAAGAAAGCAAAATGGCTGTCCAACGAGGCCTTACAAATAGCGGAGGAGAGGAGGCAAGCAAAATGCAAGGGAGATAGGGAAAGATACAGGAAACTGAATGCAGATTTCCAAAAAACAGCAAGGAGAGACAAGAGGGTCTTCTTAAATGAGCAATGCAAAGAAATAGAGGAAAACAATAGAATGGGGAAAACCAGAGATCTGTTCAAGAAAATTGGAGATATGAAAGGAACATTTCGTACAAAGATTACCATAATCAAGGACAAAAGTGGTAAGGACCTAACAGAAGCAGAAGACATCAAGAAGAGGTGGCAAGAATACACAGAGGAATTATACCAGAAAGATATGGAGGTCTCGTACACCTCAGGTAGTGTGGTTGCTGACCTTGAGCCAGACATCTTGGAGAGTGAAGTCAAATGGGCCTTAGAAAGCATTGCTAATAACAAGGCCAGTGGAAGTGATGATATTCCAGCTGAACTGTTTAAAATTTTAAAAGATGATGCTGTTAAGGTGCTACACCCAATATGCCAGCAAGTTTGGAAAACTCAGCAATGGCCAGAGGATTGGAGAAGATCAGTCTACATCCCAATTCCAAAGAAGGGCAGTGCCAAAGAATGCTGCAACTACCGCACAATTGCGCTCATTTCACACGCTAGCAAGGTTATGCTTAAAATTCTACAAGGCAGGCTTAGGCAGTATGTGGACCGAGAACTCCCAGAAGTGCAAGCTGGATTTCGAAAGGGCAGAGGAACCAGAGACCAAATAGCAAACATGCGCTGGATTATGGAGAAAGCTAGAGAGTTCCAGAAAAACGTCTACTTCTGCTTCATTGACTATGCAAAAGCCTTTGACTGTGTCGACCACAGCAAACTATGGCAAGTTCTTAAAGAAATGGGAGTGCCTGATCACCTCATCTGTCTCCTGAGAAATCTCTATGTGGGACAAGAAGCTACAGTTAGAACTGGATATGGAACAACTGATTGGTTCAAAATTGGGAAAGGAGTACGACAAGGTTGTATATTGTCTCCCTGCTTATTTAACTTATATGCAGAATTCGAGGGGTTCCGGTTTCCGCCTGCAGGAATGGCGGACCTGTTTTCCATCTCTCTGACCTTTGTAAGGAATTTGGCGGTTGCTAGGGGAGTAAATGGCAACCCCCTACCCTCTCCGGGGGTTACGGAGAGGGGCCGCTGGCCCGCGATGCCCCCAGACCCACTCCGACTGTTTTTGGAGTGGGGGGAGCTTGGGCTGAGCACTTACAAGGGCCAGGACTCCCGGACGCTAATCTGCATGGCGGGGATTTCCATGGTTAAAGAAGATAATTAGGCTTAAATCTATGGACATACTTCAGAAGGAGGGAAAGAAGCGCTGTTTACTGCTGAGAAATTTATGCTGCCGAGTGAGAGGAGTCAAAGATTGTACTGCATCTGGAAGAAGGATTGATGGGGACGGAGCGATAAGGGGAGTGAGTTTTTATTTTATTTTTTTTCTTCATATTGTTGCCTCGTACCTTCCCGGACGCGATGTCCTGGCTTGTTTGGAGTGAAAGAGAAGCAAAAGACTGTGTGAGTTGAACCTTATAACTGTTGTTACTGAGCATATTTTTTTAAAGATGTGGAGTTGCCGATGAGAAAAGCCCCCCCCTAGTCGGACGGAAGGAGTTCTGAATGCGTTCGGAGGATTTATGAGCTGTGACGCACTTTAAATTGGAGCAGCGACCTGAAGCTAAGTTCAGCTATAGGGCAAGGAGATCCATTAATTTACCAAGAGTCTATGGTTTGATGTTTGGGTCTCCTGCCTGGAAAAGCTGTAAATTCTATAATGATCGTAAATTTTCATGGCCATGAGAGGAAAGCGAAAGTGATTTGAGCTTTTTAAGATGGCGCTACTTCGAATTGCTTCAACGCAACAGGAGCTCCATTAAGAAGATTTATGGGGAGGCTGGACTGATTAACTCACACAGGAGAAAGAACATCTGTGAGACTTTGTTTGATATTTATATCAGCAGCTGGGAAACAATCGTGAAAGTGGAAAACATCTATGTGACTGTAAGGGGAAGATCTGGATTATTATGAACTTGAAGGACGATTTGAACTTTAGAAAAAAGACGGCAGTGGACAGTTGCGAGGAATTCCCAATTTCTTGAAGCATGGGAACCCAAATAAAAAATTCTTTAGATGATTTGGCATAACATTCGGTCTGATTGATATATATATGTGTATAATTTGAAATATTGAATGTGATATAATTGGTTTTAATTGGAAAATTAATAAAAATATTTTTAAAAAAAAAAAAATAACTTATATGCAGAATTCATCATGTGAAAGGCTGGACTAGATGAATCCCAAGCCGGAATTAAGATTGCTGGAAGAATTATCAACAACCTCAGATATGCAGATGACACAACCTTGATGGCAGAAAGTGAGGAGGAATTAAAGAACCTTTTAATGAGGGTGAAAGAGGAGAGTGCAAAATATGGTCTGAAGCTCAACATCAAAAAAACCAAGATCATGGCCACTGGTCCCATCACCTCCTGGCAAATAGAAGGGGAAGAAATGGAGGCAGTGAGAGATTTTACTTTCTTGGGCTCCTTGATCACTGCAGATGGTGACAGCAGTCACGAAATTAAAAGATGCCTGCTTCTTGGGAGAAAAGCAATGACAAACCTAGACAGCATCTTAAAAAGCAGAGACATCACCTTGCCGACAAAGGTCCGTATAGTTAAAGCTATGGTTTTCCCAGTAGTGATGTATGGAAGTGAGAGTTGGACCATAAAGAAGGCTGATCGCCGAAGAATTGATGCTTTTGAATTATGGTGCTGGAGGAGACTCTTGAGAGTCCCATGGACTGCAAGAAGATCAAACCTATCCATTCTTAAGGAAATCAGCCCTGAGTGCTCCCTGGAAGGACAGATCGTGAAGCTCAGGCTCCAATACTTTGGCCACCTCATGAGAAGAGAAGAATCCTTGGAAAAGACCCTGATGTTGGGAAAGATTGAGGGCACTAGGAGAAGGGGACGACAGAGGACAAGATGGTTGGACAGTGTTCTCGAAGCTACGAACATGAGTTTGACCAAACTGCGGAAGGCAGTGCAAGACAGGAGTGCCTGGCGTGCTATGGTCCATGGGGTCACGAAGAGTCGGACACGACTAAACGACTAAACAACAACAACAAGCCTCATTGAAGAGCCTCATTGAGTCTAGGCACATAATAAAAAACCTGCTAGATCAGGCCAATAGCTCATTTAGTCCAGCATCACATAATTACTATGACCCCAAGGTCTTGTTCCTGGGAAGTTACCACCAGTTCAAACTCCATGAACATATACAGGCAACTCCCCACTTAAGGGGGGTAACATTCCAGGGCCCCCCACATAAATGAAATGTGCGTAAGTGGGCAACACCCTTAGCTTCTCTTTGCAGAAACTGTTATTTAAATTCCCTGATCCTGATTTATCTTTTGTTGTTGCAAATGTGTTTGATCCAGAGAGCCAGGCTGCAGGCGGTGTTTTTCTTTATATGTTTTAAGATGACAGGATTGCCAGTATAGTAGGTTTGTGCATCAGTGGGGTTCATGTGGAGACTGGTGACTATTTTGTTGCTTTCAGTGGTGAGGGGGACATTGAGGAAAGGGGTGCGTTAACTATCAAGGGTGCTGAGACTGCTTGCTTAGAGACTAGATTTTAAGTAAGAAGACATTAGTGTATGTGATATATGATGCAAGGCTTTGCACCGTGTTTTTTAAGTTTAAATCAATAAGCTGTACCATATTTCGGGTGACACCTAAGAATGTTCAGATGAAGGAACACACAATGTTGATTTCCCCATTCAAAAAGAAAGAGAAATGAACTGTTGTGTTCATCTTTTGGAACAGCTGGTTTTCTGTCAGCATTTGTGGTTTTCATCCTTTGCAATGCTGTTGACACATGGTGTGGGCCAATTTTGTAACGTTATTCCCGCCCGTGGAAAATGATACTATGCACAGAATGTGACATCATTGCTTTCCGTGCCATTTGAGTGTATTTAGGAGTGATGGTGGCTTTTCACAACCCCCAGAGTTGCATCAACAGGATTTGCATCACCAGAAAATATTCCACGTTGCCCAGCATCAAAAATGCGCTTCTCTGATCTTTCCACACTGAGTTGTGTGACTTAGAAATCATTATAGAAAGCCATATGCTAAGAAGCCACTATTTTCTTGAGTTGACGGCTGAAGATCGCCTAGCAAATGTTACAACTGAATTCTGTAAATATGTATGATTAAATTTATTAAATGTATATACTGCCACTCACCTCAAGATCACAGGGCAGTTTGCAACAGAAAAACACAACATAAGCAACATAATAACAAAAAACAAAAAGCACCCTCCTGCAGGACACATTTAAAAAGCCATAGATTGTTCAATCAGCCAAAGGCCTGATTGGAGAGGAATGTTTTTGCCCAGCACCTAAAGGTATGTAATGCAAGTGGCAGGCAAGCCTCTCTGGGTAGAGCATTCCGCAAATGAGGAGCTACTGCAGAAAAGGCCTGTTCTCGTGTTGTCACCCTCCGGACCTCTCATGGAGGGAGTACACAAAGAAGGGCCTCAGACGGTGACTGCAGGCTACAGGCTGGATCATATAGGGAGAGGTGGTCCTTGAGCTATTGCAGTCCTGAGCCATTTAAGGCTTTATAGGTCAAAACCAGCAGTTTGTATTGGGTTCGGAAACTAATTGGCAGCCAGGACAGTTGGGCCAGGATTGGTGTCATATGCTCAAACTGTCTTGCCCTGGTGAATTCTATATTCTGAGTGCCGAATTCTATATTCTGAGTATTAACTTTTGCCAAGAGCAAGGACTATGATCTATGGATGCCCACACATAAGTGCAAGTTGTTACAGGGACGGCCCTAAATATGGCAAGGCTGGGTGGCACAGGGTGCCAGGGTGCAGGGCTGCCAGGGGGGCGCTGCGCCCACCAGACAGCCGCGCTGGGAAACAGGGCGGGGGGGGGGGGGTGCCGGAGGGATCTTCACGCCAGGGCGCCAGATATGCTTAAGACGGCCCTGAGTTGTTATGCAAGGTTACATTTATAATCTTATATTGGAAGTGAGGCTATGACCTGACAAAACACCACCTATGTGATTCCATTCATTTTATCACTGTCTGAAGATACCTTCAAACACACCTAGGAGAACAGTGAATTTTGGGTGAGGGGTATAGGAGAATAGAGGACAGGAGATTCTGGTATAACTTTAATGGATTCCCAGTCTGCACTCTGACTTCATAAATATAAACACCACAGTGGGTCACGGGAATTCTAGCAAACAAATATGTAGATAACACAAGATTGAAGTTAGCACATCCTTATACTTGATGATCCAAAACCTTTTAGCTTCCAAAAGTTTTTGAAATGCAAGAAATTGTTTTGATCAATTGGCCTCCTACTCTAGAAGGGTTTTGTAAAAAAAAAAAAAATTCATAAACTGAGAGAGGCTGCACTGAAATCAAACTTCCAGAGGATAACTATGTTGGTCTTTGAAAAAAGAACAAAAATTATTGTGGCACCATATAAAGACTTAACAACTTGACTGTGGTTAAGCTTTCATGGAATTCCATCCACTTCATTGTGCTATAATAAACTTGTTAGTCTTTAAGGCGCTATGAGACTGTTTTCTTTCATCATAAGAAAATTAAATGTTCTTTCAAAATATAAACATACGTTTTTGTTTGAATGTAGGAAGGTGAGTTACCTGGTTCAGCAAAAAACTAATGTCTCTTATTTGAGGCAGTGACCTAACACATGCACTCACAAATTTTCTGTGTTTGTTGTGTTACTATGGCCCTATGACAGAACACCAACATAGTTTCAGTTTGAAACTGATACATACCTTGATGAGGCCAAACATTCTCTTCCACCAGTCCAGACTGAAAACAATTCTGAGAGAGTATGTATGTATGTATTGTTACTGCCTTCATACTCTGCAATCCATCTGCTTAAATCTGCACAGAATCACCTTATGTCCTCTGCGCATCCACTTACTGCTACATTTTTCAAAATACTATGGAGAATTTTTCGTTGTGTGGTAGCAGAAGCCCTCTTTGGGTGCTAGTGAGAAGAGCAGAGTTGTGGGGCTGAGCAGTTTAGCCCCTCTCTGTTGGGGCTGCATGACTCTTCCTGGCCCCTAGCATGACTAAAAGTACACTTCTGCACTGGGGAGCACTGCCACTCTGTGGAGGCTCCAGGTGCAATTGAGGTTCAGGATACAGCCTTGACCACCACAGTAGATTATTTATGCTGATCACTGGACAGGGGCTATTCAGTCGTGTTGGGTCTGCTAGACATCTCAGCAGCTTTCAGTACCATTGATACTGGAATCCTTCTGGACAGCTAAGTTGTACTGAGGTTGGATGGCACTGTTTTATGCTGGTTTGGGGCCTCCCCAGAGGGCAGGTTCCACAAGGCGGCAGTCCTTGGCTTTTGGACTATGGAATCCAGAAAAGTTCCATCTTGTCCTCCATGCTCTTCAGCATCTACATTAAACTGCTGGGAGGTGTCATCCATGTGTTTGATGTGTGCATGTTCATGTGGATGACACCAAGCTCTGTTTTTCTTTTCTACTAGATTTCAGTGAGGGAGTGAAGACCCTGAACTGGTGTGTGTAGACTGTGATGAGCTGGATGTGGGCTAAGAACATGCATAGGCAAACTCAGCACTCCAGATGTTTTGAGGCTACAACTCCCATCATCCCTGATTATTGGTCCTGTTAGCTAGGGATGATGGGAGTTGTCGTCCCAAAACATCTGGAAGGCAGAGTTTGCCTATGCCTGGTTAGAAACTAAGACTTAATCCATACTGGACAGGTGCAGGAAAGTCCACATGAGGATAGGTGGGATGGGGTAGCACTCCCTATGGGGTAGCATCCACTATTCTGGATGGGGTAGCACTCCCTCTGGAAGACACATGGTTTGAGCCTCCTCATCTCCTTACGTCTGGATTCTCAGACGGCAGCTGTGCCCTGGAGCACTTTTGCACAGCTTTGGCTAGTGTACCAACTGTGGTCTTTCCTGGAGAAGGCAGATTCATCCACTTCCACACGTTTTGGACACATTCAGGTTGGACTATAATCTGCATGACACTACTATGGAAGAGTGCTGGAAAAACTGCAAGTGATGCTTAATGCTGCCATCAGGGGGTTATTGAGGATCAGTTCCTTGGGGCCTGTCAAGCTGCATTGGGTCCAAACAGGGGAGGCGTGTCCTATTTTGTCGCTTGGGGTCAAACAGGAAGTGCTGCCCCACTCTGTTCTGCCGCCTGCTCCGCTGCTGGCAATGACACTGATTTCTGGCGAGATCTCGCTGAAATTTTGTGAGATCTCTCAAGCTGCATGAGATCTTGTGTGATTCGGATGAGATATCCCTGGAAATCAGCATCTAAAGTTGTGGCACTTCGGTCTATTGCCTCATGCCGTAGAATGGCATTGAATGGCTCCCAGTACGAGAAATATGTGGGCACTGTTTTATGATGCTGTAGATAAAGTTATGATTACTGAACAGCTTGAGCTAGATAACAGTGGTGAGTTACTTGTACTGTACCACTTTCCCTTCCACTGCTGTTAGAAAAATACTTCTCAGCTAGCAGGGTTGCTAGTATTTGACGCAGCCCACATTACGGTAGCACTTTGTCAACTGACAGATGTCAAGATTAGCAATCTACAGTTATTAGCGGCTTGTTGACCCTTCATATTTACTGTTCCATGCCACTTTTCAGCAAATGCCTGGTTTGGCTTTGTTGCAAATTCTTCCCATAGTTCACAGTGCAAAACAAACATCTTAGCACTTTCCTTAATGAACTATACACTTCCTACAAAAACAAGTAACCAACATTCTAAACAGAAAGCCGGGATTTAAAAAATGGCTTGCACATGTTTTCCATTTATAAAGAAAACAAATGATTTGTTTTTTATCTTAACCTTGATAAGCAGTTGATTGCATTGTTCAGGAGAAAAGCATGACACCAACATTGCTGTCCTTTGTTGGTTTCTATGGTGAAACTTGAAGAAAAATGTATTGCGGAATGAACTTGCATACATAAGCTGTTTTCTGCAGAAGGGTTTATTGCAGGGATGAGGAACCTGTGCCACTTCAGATGATGTTGGACTACAACTCCCATCATCTCTGACCGTTGGCCATGCTGGCTGGGACTGACACCTGGAGGCTATAGTTTCCACACCTCTGATTTGCTGCATTCCGTTTATATACTACATGCATACAAATAGGAGGGTTGCCATTTGTTGTCGCTACTGGTGTTTCTTCATGAAACTTGGATGTGATTCCTCCTCCTCCCATACACATACTAGAGCTCTGGGGTGATTGACAAACAGGAGAAAAGAAGTGTGTGCTGTGGTGGGGATAACCGTAGTGAAAATCTCCTCCCTTGGCTTTTCCTTCCACTCTCCGCTTTGGTGCCTGGTACAATCTCTTGATGCTGCCAGGTGAATCCTGCTCAGAATCTGCACTTTTGTCCTTATGGATGAGAGTGTATGGGCAGCCATGCCAGGAACAGGACTAGCAGTAGGCAAGCTTGATCCAGATTGGGATCCAAAGTCAGTAAGTACTGATATCAAGCCAGGCTTTTCATGCCAGAATCTAGATCGTAGGACCAGACAGTGTCTGAATGGCTTATAAAATAGGTAGAGTGATATCTGAAGTCCAAATTCCTGACTATGGGTGAATGGACAGACCATGGGTTAAAATAGTAACCTATAGACAGAAAAGAAGCTGAAGGCAGGGCAGGGCACCAATGAGAACTGGAAAAATGTGGTGGGGGTCCAAACAGAAACTGGTAGCAGGATAGGAGTTGGGATGGTGATAACAAGGACAGGAAACAATAAAAGGCCACCCCTGCAAGAAACTTGCAGAAACAGTTATCCTATTTACTAATCTTAGTTATACAAGGAAGGACCAACTTGTGGCCCTTTCTATCTGTGCTGGATACCAGATATAGATATATAACTTTATGAGGTAGTGAGGCTGCTTTATCTGAAGTTGAATCTTAGGTTTGGCATTGAGTTGAACTTCAACAAGCTCTGGTGTGAGACCACGCCTTCTCCCTGTCCAACCCCATATACTTGGCTATGTTATATAATTACAGTACAAGCCTACCACCAATATGTCGTCATCCTGGGAACCAATTTACCATAGATTATATATACATTTTCAGTTTAGTCTGCTTTAATTAGGTGAACATAAATCGCAACCATTTGTGTTTAAAAATAAGCTCTCTACCATGAGCAATGACTTCCCCACAACTAATTAGAATGCATATTCTGGGTGAAGGTTAATATGCATCTGTTCCACATTACACAAACATACTAAAGGTCACAAGAAGTATTAATGTATTGCTGTGGGGGTATTGCCTAATTTCTGTGTGTACTGCAGAACAGCATACCATGCTGATGGAATATTGTGTTACTACCTCTCATCACTAACCAACCAAATCAGTTTTCACCTGTGTGAGTTTGGCTCTACCTCTTCTCTGGCCTGGTTTGCATGTAATGCTAAGCTATGGTTTGTTTAATAAACCATGGATTGTCCCATAGAAATAATTTAAAACAAGCCATGACTTATTTATCCAGAGCTTGGTCGGTTCTGTTCCTAGCTTCATGCTTCTTGCTTTGGCAAGCATGTGACATAGGATGGCCAAACAAACCATGGTTATGGAAAGGGGTTTGGTTCTCACAAAACACCAAGTCATTGTTAAAACAAACAATGGTTCATATGCAAATAACAAACCATAGCTTGAGATCATAGTTTCTTCACAGCATGCTAACCATAGTTAAACTACTGGGATTTAGACAGTCAAATAAACTATGGTTTAAACTATGTAGTTTAAAAAGCCATAGCTTAGCATTATTTGCAGACTAATTCTCTGATAAGCAGGGATTTTAGGGAAAACTTTTTTGGCAAAAGCATTGGAAACTGATGGCATTATAACAGTTGTGTAGAAATATACAAGTAGATAAGGTATTTCCAGGATGCAACATTGGAACACACAAACACTGTGAGATCCACAGCAACATAAGGTTGTCACATAATATATCCTCAAATCCCAACCAGTTTTGAGCAAAATCTGTACCCACACAGTCTCTCTTAGGACTGCTTCATGAAAGATATCCAAAAAGGTAGTTGTGTGTTAACCTGTTGCAGGCAGAAAAAGAAACAACAAAACATCGTATATTAGTCAAGGTGCTACAAAACTCTTCTTTGTAGTCACACAAAGCATTTTTTCTACAGTGTACCAATGTAAGAAAAACTACAGCACACCATTTTGTTGAGATGAGCATAGAGTGAATGTGACAATCACATCAGGTAAGTTAAACAAACACTGGACAGGAGTTTTAAAAACACATATTGTTGGCTTAAGAGGAGAAATGAAAGTAAAAGCTTAGTGATATTAATCAAATATCAAATAAAAACGTTCTAGCTGATGGTAACCCATCCTGTGTCATATGCCTTTAAGAACAAAGGGAAACAGAACATGGCAGCAGTTAATAGGATTATAAACAGCCCAGCCTTCCTGGAAGAATTCAGTTACACCAACACTGCATGAGACAAAGTAATTTTTTTTCCCAGCAAGGGAAATAATTTTTTTTGGGGGGGGGGGAGGAATTGTAATGCATTTTCCGCAATCTCTGGTACCATTCCAGTCCCACAGAAGCCGTGACATATACAGTATGGATAATGCAAAACTAACCCTTTGGGGTTTTTTTTATGTTGCCAGAGCTGGAGAACAAAATTAGTTCTAGATAGATATGCCCAGGGCAAAAGAAAAGACCTAGTGACTGAACTAGACTGTGGAGCAGGCAAACTTTGTATTTAAACAGAAGAGTCAATACTGAGGACTGAAGGTCTGAGAATGCTGCAAGCGAAGCAGGAAGATGGCTGTGGGCCAGATGGAGAGATGAGCTGATGTGGCAGGCTGGAGCTGCATGGAACAGTCTGGCTCAGCTCCATGAGAACTGTTGCACAATTTGGGAGGCCTTCATCAGGCAACGACTGAAATAACAGTTTTGATAGTGATAAAAACTTGCATGGAATTCACATGATCTTCGGTAGGCATTGTTTGCCACAGTTGCTTTCAGATTTGTCAAAATGTAAACTGTGCTGCCTGATATCAGAGCAGTTAATTGTAATGCCTCTAGAGAGGTGTGGGCAAAATGCTACAAAGGGAGTTGGATTCAAGAACCAAAGGTTTGCCGGTACATTACAATTCTTTGTTTTGTTTAATATAATAGGCTTTAAAGATACTGCACATATCATGAGCTAGTGCAAACATGACATATTTTAACCAATGTGTAACTTGAACCTAAATATGTTTACTTAGAAGTAAGTAGATTAAATGGAACTATTTGCTATGGGAGTTTGCATAGGACTGCAGCCCTAGCCTGCAATCCTGAACCCACTTCCTTGGGAACAAGCCCCATTGAACATAATGGGACCTATTTCCATGCAAACACAGATACAATTGGGCTGTAAATGTATAGTTCATTAAGCTTAGTGGTTATGAGATAAGTAAATATTTAACAGTGCAGTTATAATTATTTTTTGAGAGAATAGCACTCTCTCTATACAGTGTGTGTACATAATATATATACACATACATATACATACATACACAGTAATACACACACACACACACACACACACACAGAGAGAGAGAGAGAGAGAGAGAGAGAGAGAGAGAGAGAGAGAGGTAATGTTTACAATGTAGCTTGCAATTCTTGCTATAGCTATCCTCAAAATAACCCTATGATATAGATTATTAATGTTTATCAATCTATCCATTTGCATATTTTGGGATCCCTCCCCGTTTTTTCAAAGAGCTCATGTTTATTTCCCAGTTCTAAATATGAAGTTACAGCTGCTGGGAAACCATCCTTTGTTAAATTGATTGATTGCTAATTGTTCGGGATGATTGGTCATTTCCTCAGTGGGAGCTAAGAGCTAGTTGTTTTTGCTAGAGTGAACAATTTACTTGTACAGGTGAACTTTGAGGCTACTGTTCTATATGGATAGTCATGGATAGTCAAATGACTATGGATAGTCATGGATAGTCAAATGTTCTATATGGATAGTCATGGATAGTCAAATGACTTTGGGAAGAGAGTGAGCCAAGGTAGGCTTCTATTCTGTTCAGTTGGGATCCAAAGTCACAGTGTCACGGTCAGGTCGGCGGGTGGTTGAAGCCCTGACTGAGGACGTCGGGACCAGAGGCAAGATGGTGATGTAGAAGCAGGAACAGGTGCAGGGCTGAGGGTCCAGCAGCAGGCAGTCACAGGGTCAAGGAGCAAGGCAGAGGTGAAGGTCTGGGAGTCAAGGAGCAAGGCGTTGGCAAGGCAAAGGTCCAAGGGTCGAGGAGCAAGGCATCAGCAGGGCGAACGTCCAAGGGTCGAGGATCAAGGCGTTGGCAAGGCGAGGGTCCAAGGAGCAAGGCGTTGGCAAGGCAAGGGTCCAAGGAGCAAGAGGCCAGAGGCAACCAGGCAGGGATAGTGTTGCTGTGGCAAAGAGCTGAAGGGAAATGCTGATCTTTTATCCCTCCCAGCTCCTGCCACCAGGTGCAGTGAGGTATCAAGTGGCCTCACCTGAGTGACCACTCCTTGCCTCTCCAGCACAAGCTGAGGTCTTCACCTGAGTGGCCACTCCTTGCTTCTCCAGCACAAGCTGAGGCAGGCCCCAGTCCTGCAAAGCACTACAGGCCCCAGAGCCTGACTCCTGCCCATACTCCTGACACACAGAATCTATTCCAGGAGGGTAGGTTACTGTGATTAATATAATAATAATAATAATAATAATAATAATATGTTATTTATACCCCGCCCTCCCCATTCAAAACTGGACTCAGGGCGGCTAACACCAATAAAATTACAACAAAACATAAAAAGCAATTAATTAAAATACAGATTAAAATACAATATTAAAATTAAAAATGCAGCCTCATTTTAAGTAGTCCATAAATCCAAGCCATGAGGGAGGAAAACACAGGGGTCAGACTAAGTCCAGCCCAAAGGCCAGGCAGAACAGCTCTGTCTTGCAGGCCTTGCGGAAAGATGACAAATCCCGCAGGGCCCTGGTCTCCTGTGAAAGAGCGTTCCACCAAGTTGGGGCCAATACTGAAAAGGCCCTAGTAGAGGCCAGTCTAGCCACCTTATGGCTCAGGGTCTCCAGAGTATTGTTGTTTGTGGACCTTAACGTCCTCCGCGGAGCATACCAGGAGAGGCGATCCCATAGGTACGAGGGTCCCAAGCCGCATAGGGCTTTAAAGGTCAAAACCAGCACCTTAAACCTGATCCTGTACTCCACCGGGAGCCAGTGCAGCTGGTAAAGCACTGGATGAATATGATCCCGCGGCCAGGACCCCGTAAGGAGCCTCGCCGCTGCATTCTGCACCTGCTGGAGTTTCTGGGTCAGCTTCAAGGGCAGCCCCGCATAGAGTGAGTTACAATAATCAAGCCTGGAGGTGACTGTCGTATGGATCACTGTGGCCAGATCACGACGAGAGAGGTAAGGGACCAACTGCTTGATACGGCGGAGATGGAAAAATGCCACCTTAGCTGTGGCTGCAACCTGTGCCTCCATGGAGAGAGAGGCGTCAAAGGTTACACCCAGACTCTTGACAGAAGGCGCTGGCACTAAT
This sequence comes from Zootoca vivipara, assembly GCF_965207765.1. Taxonomy (NCBI): domain Eukaryota; kingdom Metazoa; phylum Chordata; class Lepidosauria; order Squamata; family Lacertidae; genus Zootoca; species Zootoca vivipara. The sequence continues at coordinate 75,657,815 of NC_142584.1, read as the reverse complement.
TGAGCCCCTGCAAGAGATGGGGGTTGGCTCCCCCAACCCCATGTCGTCCCGACTCAGCCAGAGGACCTCTGGCTTCGAAGGATTTAGCTTCAACCGGCTCCCACATAGCCATCCAGCCACAGCTTCCAAGCACTTGGTCAGTGTGTCCGGGGCTGAGGCAGGGCAGCCGTCCATCCACAGATAAATCTGGGTGTCATCAGCATATTGATGACAACCCAGCCCAAAACTCCGGACAATCTGGGCAAGGGGGCGCATAAAGATATTAAAAAGCATTGGGCCTTGCGGGACTCCATACACCAAGGAGTGCCGCGGCGACAACTCCCTCCCTAGTGCCATCCTCTGTCCCCGACCTAAGATAAAGGAATGCAGCCATTGTTGGACCATGCCCTGAATCCCCACGTCGGCAAGGTGGTGGTCTAAAAGTTCGTGATTGACCATATCGAAGGCTGCTGACAAATCTAAAAGAATCAGCAGTCCCGACCCACCTCGATCCAGCTGTCTACGGAGATCATCTGTTAAGGCGACCAGAGCCGTCTCGGTCCCATGACCAGTGCGAAAGCCGGACTGAAATGGATCTAGATTAGTCCATTCCCAAGCCGTATCCAGGGCCTAGAAAATAAAAGGCTTTCCTGCATCTCCTTGCAAGCATGTGTTGTCGGAGAACAAAAGAAGGAAGAGCAAGAATTTATTTACTCCATAGCAATAAGAGTTTCCATACCATCTGCAAATTAGTATATTCAATGGGAAGCTTAAGAGTCCTGTCCTTTACTAGGGATAAATAGTATTAGAGAAAGCATAGTGATATTTACTTATGGCACAGGCTCCCAGGCACATTTTGTGCTGTCCCCAACATATTTCATTGCCTTCCACCAACTTCTGAAGTTACATAAGGTACTGTGAGAGCCAAAACATAACCATCCATCAACAATCCTAGATGACATCACTGTAAATCCAGAAACTGTATTGCCTACACTTAACCTAAGAATGAAATGGGATGGCTTGTGACCCTCCAGTTGTTACTGGACTACAGCTTCCATCATCACTCATCATTGACCACGCTGGTTGGGACTGATGGGAACTAGATTCCATCAACATCCAGAGGACCACAAGTTATTCATTCCTGTCTTAGTGAAAATAGAAAATTGTGAAATATCTCATCCCCCTGTGCTTGAATATTAAACATTAATGAAACATTCTACTTGTTGAAGTAGGAATGATTCAATATTATTATCAAATGTGTATATATTTTAGTGAGGATAGTTTACAGTTTACAATTATCAAGCATATCTTTGGAATCTTGGTTTTTATTTCATACCAGCTGGCTAGTATATTCCTGATCTACTCATTATACCCTTTCTTCTCTGCATTTCTTTCCCATTGGTTGGAGAAAAACCTATGAAACACTAATTACTCTAAAATTGTCCAACATTTGACTTTTGTCTATCTCTTAATTAATATCAATCAATTTTTATTGTATATAGCCAAAGCCCTTTACAATGCATTACAGAGAATAAAAGGAAACTGGGGATATTATTTTATCATCTAAAATCATACACGTAACCTGTGGCAGTTTACAACATAAAAAGAAATTTACAACAATATTTTAAAAGACTAAAACTTAGGTAAACCAGCAATTGATAAAATTTAAAAGAATTCCAGCCTAGTAATCCCTAAAATTAATTAAAGATCACAATTTAAGGCTAATAAAAATAACCATTAATAATTCAAAGCCAGCCCACATACTAGATAAAGCATATTTGAAACAAATGGGCTTTCAAAGCCCGTTTAAAAGCCAGGACCACGACTGAAAAGGCATGTCTCTTGCACCCACCAAGCTATCTGGTTTTATTGATGGTCCAATAAATGGGGCCTCTGATAACAAACTTGCAACCTGGCCTGGTTCATATGGATGTAAGTAATCCTTCAAATAACCTGGCTCCAACTACAGCCATGTTGAGTGGCCAGTTAAAGATGCAAAATGTGCCCTACATGCAAAACTGTAGTTCTTCAAGATTTTGGACATGCTTGAGCTCTCTGTTTTTTAATAAGATGTCAGTTTACTGGGGTTAACTAGTTGTTAGATAAGCTATAGAACACAAGGAATATCTGGAAAAGGCATTGCCCAAGCTATGAAGGGGGAAATTGCATAGCTCCGGTCCAAGCATCTGCTTCTAAACAAGTTCAAATTTATTCACCTATTTAGAAAATGTCTTAATCACTCTATATTCAGAAGAATCTCAGGGTTTCTAAGTGTGCAAAGTGGCTACAAGGGAAAGGGACCACATGGTGTGGCAGTGGTACTTTTGACCATGATTCATTCTCCCAGGGAGGTTCATCTGGAGCCTACTTGGATATCATTTTGGCACCAGGTGAAGACATTTACATTTCCTCAGGCTTTTTCATTCCCTGCACATTCTCTCCCCCCCCCCCCGCCCTTGAAAAAAGTTCCCCACCCCTGCTCTGCAGGAATACCTCTCTAGTTTTGTTCTTGTATTGATTCAGAGGGTGAATATTTTCTTATTCTGCCAGGTGTCTAGCAATTAGAAAAGTATCTGATGATTTAGTGTACATAAATCATTGCTGTCGGTTGCTAGGACACATATTTTATTGTTAGCTTTTGATGTGTTATTAAGTTGCAGTGGTAGTCAACTAAGTTTTACTCAGAGTAGATCTGTTGAAATTAGTGGACCAGTCATGCTCATTAATTTCAGTGGGTCTACTTTGAGTAAAACCTAGTTGATTACTATCCTTGGTGTTGCTTTAATTACGTATTATTGTGGACTGCCATGGCTGCAGTAAAAAGTTGTACAGTACTTGCTAAAAGATCGATTTAAATGTTTTTTTTCTTTTTTAAAAAATACGTGCTATTTAGATATTTCCTCATAAACCTGCATTTAGAAGGTGAAAAATCTCCATAACATTTTATCACACTTTTTAACATTCCATGTGCTTATTCAAATTAATCTGATGTGGATTATTTACCTCCAAAGCTAACAATTAGGATGGATAGGTTAAAGAAAAGGCTAATGCATATTTAACAATGGAATGTGGAGTTCTGAACTGACATCCTTGATTGTGCACCTGCAACCAGACAATAGGCAGACTACAAGTATATGATGGTTACACATTACACATAGAGTAATGAACCTGTGTTAAGCTATTTATGTATGCTTTGCAGTTGCAGTCCAGGAGGAAGAGTGGAATAGTGTATAGTATGTTTCTGGAAAGTTCAGGTTGAAACCCTATTTTCCCCACAGTCTGTTGTATGACACTGAAGAAGTCAGCTTAGCGGCCCATCACTGCCTTCAAACCAGCTCCTTACAAATGTTCTGAACATAGAGGAGAGACATGACATTTTGATGGTAGGCTCTGTGCCCAACCTACATGCATTTGTTTCAATACAACCAGCAACCCTGCAGGGATGTCTAAACTGTAGTTCTCCAGATGCTGAATTACAACTCCCATCAGCATGACCAATGGTTAGGGATGATGGGAGCTGGCAGTCTAGCCAACATGTTCATGAGATCTGAAAGAGCCCTCCTGTATTTCTGCAAGGGCATTGGACATATAGGGGGATAACGGGAGATGTCAAGAGAGCTCTATAGCCATAGCCTCTTCTACATGACTGGGAACACTTTGTACTCAGAGCTCCTTCTGGCCGATCACACTTATCCTCTTTAGTCTAGGTGAGAATCAGCAGAATCTTGCTACTGAATTGAGTTCGCAGGAGGACAAACGCAGCATGGGGCCACTTTGCTGATTAAAAACTCAGCTGGTGCGCTAAGTAGTAGTTCTGCATCTATACCCACTTCAGCTCTTTGCCAGTTTTGGTTACGCTGCTCTCTTACATCTTCCATTTTTTAGCAGATATAAAACTAAGGGGGAGACATAATGCAGAGGTAGGGAGCGGTACGTTCCCTGAATTCAACTAGAAAAGAAGAGCGATAGCAAGCTCCGCTCTCTTATGCTCCTTGGGATGCTCCGAAGGAGGAATCCTTGCAAACAAGGGACATCTGGAGAGCTTAATCCTAGTCTAGACAAGACCGGGGAGATGCCACGGATCCAACTCCGGGGGCTGGGGAGAGCACCGTGTATCCGCTGTGCTTATCCCGGCCTGGGAAGCCGCCCCCGCCCCCCCCCCGCCTCACAAGGGCATTTGCGATGCCCATTTGAAAGCACGCGTTTCAAATGGCGGCGGCGAGACAGGCGGACAATCCTAGGGAGGAGGAAAAGGGGCTGGGCCGGGAGAGAGGCTGCTCCAGCCATCGAGGACTCGGCACTCCAGGCGCGAGGACTCGAGCTCCGAGAGCTTGGATGGCTTTGGAATAAATGTCTCGGTGTTAGTAAGGCGGCCATTTTAGATGGGGAGCGGAGTGGGCGGCTGGGAGTGAGGGAAGAGCAGTCGGAGCTGGAGGAGGCGGCGGCGGCGGAGGCGGCGGCGAAGGCACCCGAGAGAGGCGGACAGGTACCGGACTGGTTTCGCGGCTGGGAGGGCGGGAGTGTCGCAGCCGGAGCCCCGGGAAAGAGCTGAGGTTGTCCAAAGAGATGCGGAAGGCGCCGTCTTGTCGAGGCGCGTGTGTGTGTGTGAGAGAGAGTGAGAGAGAGAGAGAGAGAGAGAGAGAGAGAGAGAGAGAGAGAGAGAGAGTAGTATAGCGGGGGGCTAGGAAAGCCCGGAGACACTGGGAAGGGGGCGGCCGCGAAGGAGCTGCTCCAGCAGCCTCCGTTGTGCTCGGCGTCTGGATCCCTGTGCGGACGGAGCCGCCCAGGTTGGACGGCTGTGTCCGCCCGCGAGTCCCGCCTGTCCCGAGACTGAGACGGGGATGCTGCGCGCTCGCTCGGGTTCGGCGCTGGGCTGCTTCTCCCCATTCCCCGCTGCTCGCATAGGCGTCGCTTTTCTCCGGCAGTTTAGACGGGGCGCTCAGTTTGCAGCTGCTAAAACTGCCTCCGTAGTCAGCTTTTGACGCTACCCGACTGTCGGGCCCTACCCACTTTTAGTTTGTTTGTTTCTCGCTTGCTTTCTCCTTCCTCATTTTTTTTTTTTTGAAAAATTTGGTTCGGGTGAGGAAAGCGTGCTGTCCTGCCCCTTCAGGGAACGGGTGTGGGGTATGAGGCAAGCAGCGCAGGCTTCTCTTTTGCTGGCGTCCAATAATGTGATGCAGCAGCGGCTCCTTCGCGACGTTGACAAGGGTAGGAATGGATGCTGCTGCCGTCGCTGCGCAAGTCAGCGAGTCGGTGCTTTTCTTTTGCCGGGTTGATGCTTTCAGGCTGGGTCTTCGGGCTCCTGTTGTGACTAAAACGCCTGCTGATTCAAAAGTAGCCAGCGCTTCGTCTTTTTCTGCCATGAGTTGAAGTTTGTGTCGATTTGGGCAGTGGGTTAGTTATCCGGAGCCGGTGTGGTTTGAAATGCGTTTGCCTGCCTCCGTCGTAGCTGCAGCATCCTCTGGAGTCTGGACGGAGCCTTTTGCGTCCTGGATAGTCTCTGAATTGCATTGGAAATAATTTGAAACGCGCGATTAGAAACTTTCAGAAATGAGGTCATCGCTAGGGAGTGAGGAGAGGTTGCGGAATGGGGATTCCCATATTTTCCCCGTGTGTGATCTAGATGTGTTCTTGGTTGCTTTAAGAAAGGTGGAAAAGAGGAGGCTATATCACAGCTTACTTGCTTAAGTCTGTGCGGGTAAGTGAAGGTGAAGACATAAACACCTGGGGAGAACTTCTTTCATCAGTCTTCTGGCTATCTTTGTAGAGGTAGGAGACAAGGAGTCTTTATGCGAGCCTACTTAGATTTTCTTTGTCATGAACTGGCATTGATTTGTGTATCTCACATAGTTAAGTAATGCAAATCAAGTCAGTGATAAGCAGGGTTGTCTTGAGTTCCTTTTGTTGGCGGTGGTTGTTTTGGCTTGGAGTGGGAAAGTACATGATTTCTATTTCTGTAGTCTATTACAGACTATTTCTAATGAGTATTGGCTGAGTCATCAATGTTTACTTGAAAGTGGCTTTACTTTCCAAGTAAGTGTCCATAGGATTGTAACCTACAGTACTTGGGAAATAGCGTAGACTTGGGAAATTTCCAGTTTTAAAACACACAAATGGTGCAATCCTAGGTAAGCAAATATTTTTGAATGTGTTGCATCTATTTTAAGAGAGAACATAGCTTTTCAGAAGATACCTTATCAAATGTTTTGCGTATTTGTTTGTTTATTTTGTACATAGCTAAATGCCAAAATAGAATTCTTGGCAGTTTACAAGCATATAAAGTGCCAAGTCTAATCTCTGGAATCACTGATCAGAGTATCTTAGATAGAAGGGCTTAAAAAAATCTCTTCTAGAAACCTTGGTAGATGTGATGCCAAAGTAGATAGTCCTAGGCTAGGCCATTGGTTTGCCTGCCTGAAGTTGATACATGCTGTAGTGTCCTTAACTGTGTAGCACATTCCAACGTTGCATGAATTAGCCTGCAATCCTATTTCCACTTACCTGGGGATAGGCTTCATTGAATTCAGTAGGACTTCTAAGTAGACAAAGTTAGGATTAATTACACTGTTAATCATGTATTCTTCTGTTTTGAAATTGAGTGTGGAATCTGTGATCCTCCACAGGTTCTAGTTACAGGTAGGTAGCCGTGTTGGTCTGCTGTAGTCGAAACAAAATAAAAAAAATCCTTCCAGTAGCACCTTGGAGACCAACTAAGTTTTTCATTGGTATGAGCTTTCATGTGCATGCACACTTCTTTAGATACACTGAAACAGAAGTCACCAGACCCTTATATATAGTGAGAGGGTAGGAAGGGGTACTACTCAGAAGGGAATGGGTCACCCATTCCCACCACCCTTCTGAGTAATACCCCTCCCCACCCTCTCACTATATATAAGGGTCTGGTGACTTCTGTTTTGGTGTACCTCCAGAGGTTGTTTGACGCAGCTCCTATCAACCTAGCCAGCATGGTCCTGGGGGGGTCGCCGTCTCCCCAAGTGCGTTTTTCCAACAGGCCAATGGTCAGGGATGGTTGGAGTTGTAATCCAGCAGCATCTGGAGGGCCATAGGTTAGTCATCCTGGTCCAAAATTAAGATTTAACTTATAGTTAAGATTTTAATTTCAAGTGGTGTTGGTTATGCTTCTTGAATAATTTATTTTTTGTACATTGCTATTTTGTTTGGAAAGCTGCTGCTATACAGATGTAAAATGTTTCAGTAACTGGCATGTGATGTTGCTAGATGATTTGTATACCATGCCGAAATTATTTTACTGGAACTATGCAATAAAACCACTTTATATTATTCCAAAACCTTCTTAAGCATGAGAAGTTATATGCTGTAGTATGATGAATACCTTTTCAGAGTTGAGAATTGGTTAATAACCTCTTTTGACAGTAGCTGATATTTTCATTACAGAATATTGTTGCTGCCAACCTAACATTGGAGGTTTATTGCAAAAGTTATCTTTGAAGTTTTTGATTATAATGCAAATATATCTCACTGCTCCTTTGAGAAGTGCAATAACAAATGGATCCCTAAGTTTGTTTGCAGCTATAAGTGACGCTGTGTCCTGCTGCTGTACTTTTGGAGCAGCGTTTTTTTGGATTTTTTAAGGCAAAGCCTTGACTGTTCCTTAGATGGAGCAGGAAATATAAATATGATCAAAATCAAATCAAATAAGTCTGGCTTTAACTTGTGAAAAGTTGTGGATAATTGGCATTTCAGTCACTGTATATTCCATTTTAGGTTACTCTATAGAGTCACTTTGTTAGATGCTGCTGCTGCTGTGTGTTAGGCTTTTCAGTGCTGCATGAATTATTTTAAGTGTATGACAGTATTGTTGCTTAGTGTGCAACTTGGTGTTCCAGTGCAGTTGTGGTATAACCAAAATTGCTTGAGATCTGGCAAATCCTAATAAAATTATATCAATAAGTAATGTGTTCTATTCATTGCACATAGTATCACTTTAGAACACTTGGGACATCTTGTATATTTTTAGATTGTGAACTGAGTGAGGTTGGTTCACTGAGTTACCAGATGGGTGTGGTACTAACAGTAATTAAATCTGGTTTAGGGTTTTAGACCCAAGGGCTTCAGTGTGGCATTTTACTTTGTAATTTTTCAAAGGGAAGAGAGTGAGCTAAAATCTTGAAATCAGTCTTGACTTTGCTTAGCTGAATAGTAGTGGTGAAGGGGGAACTAAACAGAAGAAGGGAGAGGGAGAATTGCATCTTTTTGTTTCTTAATGTTAAGTGGCTTGGGAAGGGCAAGGAGATTGTTCTCTTTACATGCTTAAACTAATTTCGTAACGAGGTATAGTATAGATATGGTATCAAAGCCTTTATCTTAAGGTGTACTTTCTACTGTTGGCTTAACCACAGCATACCGTAAATCATAGAGCTTTTTGCTAAAACACAGAAACATTTTTTTGGTGGCTAGAAGATGTATCTATCCTAGGTAATTGTGGATACAAGTAAGTGGACTCACATTTGTGCCAGCAATCCTAAATACTGCATTTGATTTCTCAGCTGCTGCAATAGCTTTGGTTTTTACCACCATGAAAACATGACAGTGGCATATTTATGGAGCAGTACTGAGGAATATCCCTTCCCCCAAATATACTTAGTAGCTCATGAGAAATCTGTTACATACTGTATTCTGTGTGATTTGATACTATTTCAATTTCTAGTGGTTATACAATGAGTATTTGGGAGGGTACAAAGTTTCCCCAAAGCCATATTCTTAGGAAACACTGTTGGGAAACTTGCTGTAGGTGAGGAAGAGGATGCTCAACTCATGAACTGGAGAAACTTTGCTCTTTCCTTTACTTCTGTCTTTCATACTGATGTCTTGCAGTAGAATAAGTTATAGTTTCCTCTCCCCACCCAACCAAACTATATATGGGTCCCACCAGTTGTGGTGAATGACAGCTCCCTTGTTACTGAAATCCTAGGAGAAACACAAAGTTTATTGTGCATCTTTAGTTGCATTTAATTTGGAGGATCACAAGTGGTGTCACACTCATCAATATTTGGAAGCACTTGTGGCTCTGTAGAAGTGAATTTTAGCTATGGTATGCCTGAATCAGACAAGAAACACGGGTTTGTTTTTTTTACATGCATGTTTATTTCCAAAGATCATACAAACAAATGGGTCCTGAAATAGGACTTAATCTTGGAAAATATAAAGAGCAGAGTTGAATGAAGATGCAGAGTTGAGTCTTCCTTCTCAACCTTCACAAATTTACAGTGTTAGCTGTAGTTCATATATACGGTATATGTAGCCAAAGGGTTATAAAAAGAAAGCCAGCTGATGTTGCAGTCTAAGCAGTGGCCATATAGTGGAAAGATTCTCCTTTGGCATCTTCAGTAGTGCTATTTTTACCTATTCCAATAGATCTGTCCTTGTGATTTTGAGCTAAAGGACAGTAACTGAAACTAAGTTTTATTTGCATTGCAACCAGAAAAAAACAGAGGAGGAAAAGAATATGGCTACTAAATACCTTTTCATATCTGTAAACGTTGCATAGGGCGATGTAAAGTGATAAATGATTTTTATTTTGTTGTGTTGCTGACATAATTTATGTGTTTCCTTTTTACCTGTTAACCATGTTGATTAGTAATAACTTTCTTGAAATCTGTTTTGTTTTAACAGCATTGTACTGCAACACTAAAAGAATCCTTGTCCAAGCTATAACACTTGTATACTCTGGATTATGATTAATATACAAGATACTTTGCATACATTATCTCAGAAATTTTACAAGAGAGATGGTGGGCTACCAAGGCCACCCTAGGGCTATCGTGACTGAGGTGAACTTTAGGTGGAGCGGGTGGCCTTCCTGGCTTACACTCCCAGCTAGTTTACAATCTCAGTATAATATGGCGGTGAATGAATTTAGGCAGACATGCAGGGAGGTGTACATTGGTTGCTCTGTTGGATGAAAATATTGAATTAATTAGAGACTTTTGAAGTATGACTTGATTTTGGAATGTGTTTGCGATGCATTTATTTCTGGATTGACTTGTCTTAAATCTTGTCTCTTGCCGCTTTAATACTAGCTAGCTTCTTTTTTTGCCAGCTAGTTCCTTGTATATGTCATTAGTTTAATTCCTTTTCTTTTTCTTAGTTGTGCAGTGTGGTTATCTAATATCCCTGTGTAATTCATTTCCTTGTAGATGCAATCAACAATGGGACCTACCTTGGTGCCTTCCAAGAGTGTCTTGTAATTTATATTTGCTAATTAGAAGTTGACCTTCTAGCAGTACCTTAGAATGTGTGCAGTGCACATTAGTGTTCATACATGTGTGTGGTCCCAGTCATTCCACTTGTTAATATGGATGACAGCTTACAAGTTGGGTGATTATATTTATGGATGGCAGCAATTCATGTGATTTGCAGCTGTTAGAAAAAATGCTGCATTCATCATACAGATTTTAGCAGTTTGATTTCCTGTTTCACTTGTTACTTTTATCCCTAGGACTTGTGTCAAAGATGAGATGTGTTGTTGGAGAAATCTGTTGTGTGAGTTAGCACAAACTTTGTGGAATAAGAAGGAACACTTTTATTTGCTGGCACTGCTTGGGATATTACGAACTGGTTCATTTATGAACTGGTTCATTTATTATGGAAAACTGTTCAGTTTAGCTTTCGGTAGGTACTGAAAGATTATTTTGATTTCATACTAGCTTTAGGCATGTTCACTTTATCCAGTGGGTTTTACTAGAGTGTGGTATCTTTTGATGTTTAAAGAGAACAGCTGCATGGATCTTCTGTGTAGGATGCCCTGTGATCACGTGCTCATATAGTATATGCTGTACATAGCTCCAAACATTTCATTGTCTAGAGTGCTGTTGCAGGAATGAGTAGTTTAGTTGAGTCAAGTGCTACAGAATGTCTTCTAAAAACACCTAACTGATTTCTGGACTGGACTTGGCTCAAGTGCATTTGGGACCCATAGCAGATCCCATATCTTATGGTTTACACTAAATAGAAGGAATAACTTTAAAAACAGAATGAACATACCAGCATTATCTTTAGATCTTTCCTGTATTTTATTTTAATCTGTGTTGAACCATTTATTTGTTTGAATTAGACACACCTGTTTTGTAGTCTCTTTCTAGAAGCTTTAATGGTCTGAAACAATTCTTTAGCTTCAAAGATAAATGAGCACATTTGCACACTATGCTGTCTCCCATATGTTCATATAGGCTTTTGCCATATGACTGGGGTAGCCAGAAAACTACAAAGTATAAGCATATGCTGAATGTTTTTTGCTCATTAAGACCTGCTCTAACTGAGGATTGTGGGAAATATGATGATCCAACAGCTAAGTAAAAGCTTTTAAGTGTTGATGGCTTGCTTATATCAATGGATTTTCCCACTTACAAGGCTTCACTGAATTTATTAAAGAAGCTTTTGTTGCAGTAATAAATGACCACCAGACATTGTGCTTCTTCTAAGTAGCAAGAAGAAGACTAGTTGCATGGCTGGACAGGGACTAGGGACTTTATAATTGAGGTTGTACTGCATGTAGCTCTCTGTCCTATTGACCTTGTTTTGATGTTTTTATTTCCTAGTACCAGCAACCACATTCTTCAGCAAGCTCCACTCATGGTATGCAGCAACATGGGATAGTACAGTAGATAGAGCTAGGCTTGTGATGTGTTACTTTTAGTCCCTGTGTGTGGAACCTCAGTCCTGGGGGCACAAATGTGGCTCTCTGGTCCTCTATCTGGTCATAGGGACTCTACTCTCCCTGGCAACAACCTCTTTCCCCAGGTCACACCCTTCTTGAACAGGTTGGAATATGCTATTGAACTGTGATAGTGCCTCTTCCTTGCCTGGATGGAGAAGGGGAGGGGGTGGTGTGTTGGAACATCTGGTTTTTGTGTAACCTACTGTAAAAATCACAAGGTGCATCTGTTGCCCCACCTACTTTTGCCTCTGGTTCCATCCATTTTTACCTCTGGCCACGCCTGCTACTGGCATGCACCTCCGGGGAAAAAACCCCAAGGATTATTTTTCTTTACTGATACAGTAATACCTTCGTGAATGTCCACCTCGTCTAGCGTCCATTCCGGTGAACATCCGTGGCAAACCTGGAAGTACTGGAATGGGTTACTTCCGGGTTTGCTGCATGCGCAGAAGCGCAAATTGCACTTCACGCAGGCGCAGACCCTGTGTCCTTTTTTGCTAGTGGCCAGGGCTCCAGAACGGATCCCGGTCGCAAAACAAGGTACTGTATGACTGTATTGTGAATGATGAGAAGTTGAGTCAAGAACAAAAAGTGGATTCTAAAGCACTCTATACATCTCTTGATACTGCTATGGGTCCCTTGAAATCTGGGTGAAAGATGGAGTTATTCTGTCTTCTGCTGCTGGGCATAATTGGAAAGGCTATTTTAGGCAAACTTTTTAGGTGTGTACCAAGCAGAAAGAATTAAGCAGCGTGACCAGATTGGGCAGAATATGATTTTATCCTTTTGTAAATTTTGCTACTTGGTATTTTGAATGGAATGTGTTTGTTATGTTAAGCAGGTCAAAAATAAAAACCCAGTTGAAATTACTCTTGCTGAAACAGAGAGGTTGATTAGTCATAATATATTGACTTTTTTCAGAGAGGTTGGTTAGTCATTAGGTTAAGATACCTTCACATATTAATGTTAAACTTTCGCTGTCTATTGGCATATGGAGCTCAGCATTATGCAAGGAAATTATCCAATGTCTGTCTGTCATGATTGTTTTAGACATGGTGTAAGAATACATATTTCCACAATGGGTGCTGGCATTGCTCTAGTCAGGAATGGAAAGCAAAATACAGTGATGCCTCGTAAGACGAATTTAATTCGTTCCGCGAGTCAATTTGTTTTGCGAAACATTCATCTTGCGAATCGCGGTTTCCCATAGGAATGCTTTTGAATTTCTTTTTTTGCCCATAGGAACACATTAATTAAAGTTCAATGCATTCCTGTGGGAAACCGCGATTCGCAAGATGGATTTTTCACAAAACGAATTCGTCTTGCGAGTCACCATCAGATCGCAAGACGCATTTGTCTTGCGAAAAATTAGTCTTGCAGGGCATTCGCCTTGTGAGGTACCACTGTACTGGTGGACAACAAAAGAGGTTTAAAGACCAAGCTATAACACTTGTATACTCTGGATTATGATTAATATACAAGATACTTTGCATACATTATCTCAGAAATTTTACAAGAGAGATGGTGGGCTACCAAGGCCACCCTAGGGCTATCATGACTGAGGTGAACTTTAGGTGGAGCGGGTGGCCTTCCTGGCTTACACTCCCAGCTAGTTTACAATCTCAGTATAATATGGCGGTGAATGAATTTAGGCAGAATTTAGGGAGGTGTACATTGGTTGCTCTGTTGGATGAAATATCCATAAGTTTTATTAATCAAGGGTAGGCATAACTTAGTGTGGTGTCTCTGAATAGGCAATTTTTAACTTTTTAATATGCTTCTACTGTATGGTTTTATGTTCTGATATTTTTTATAGAATAAAGGTAAAGGGACCCCTGACCATTAGGTCCAGTCGTGACCGACTCTGGGGTTGCGCGCTCATCTCGCATTATTGGCCGAGGGAGCCGGCGTACAGCCTCCAGGTCATGTGGCCAGCATGACAAAGCCGCTTCTGGCAAACCAGAGCAGCACATGGAAACGCCGTTTACCTTCCCGCTGTAGCGGTTCCTATTTATCTACTTGCATTTTGACGTGCTTTCGAACTGCTAGGTTGGCAGGAGCTGGGACCAAGCAACGGGAGCTCACCCCGTCACAGGGATTCGAACCGCTGACCTTCTGATCAGCAAGCCCTAGGCTCAGTGGTTTAACCACAGCGCCACCTGGGTCCCCCTTTTTATAGAATAGTGCTCTATAAATATATTTTAAATATATATAAATATCTTACCTGTGTAGACACAAAACCTCTGGGGAAGCTATGCTCCTGCCAGAGATGTTTCTGGATAATTCAAACTGATGGGCCCTTGTATAAGCAAAACCCCTTACATATGTTAACTGCACTGGTAGATTGCTCAAAGGAATGGGAACAAAATATTGTGGTCCCAATTTTTAAGAAAGGGGGCAAACCTCTCCTAGTCAGTCACCACCCAGTGAGCCTTTTGGATGTTTTCCCCAAATTACCCACAAACTATCTATTGGACAAGGCTGAAGATTGGGCAGATAATAATATTAGGGATGAATAAGCAGGCTTCTGGCATGGGAAGCCAATCATAGATCAGTGCTTTGTTCTAAATCATTAGAGAGAAACAACAACAACAACAACAACAAAATCCTTCCAGTAGCACCTTAGAGACCAACAAAGTTTGTCATTGGTATGAGTTTTCATGTGCATGCACACTTCTTCAGATAGCTCATACCAATGACAAACTTAGTTGGTCTCTAAGGTGCTACTGGAAGGAATTTTTTGTTTTGTTTCGACTACATCAGACCAATACGGCTACCTACCTGTAACTAGTCATTTGAGAGAGAGAGAGAGAGAGAGAGAGAGAGAGAGAGAGAGAGAGAGAGAGAGAGAGAGAGAGAGAGAGAGAGAGAGAGAGAGAGATGTAGGTGGCCCTAGGAAATATACATGCTGCTTTTGTTGATCTGATCTCAGTCCTTGACAGGATAAATAAATAGATTTTATGGAGAGTTGGGATGTACAAGACACCTGTTGATTCTAATTAAAAACTTTTATGCAGGCACCAAAGTTCATATCAGAGTAGACAGAGAATGCCAGTTGTCAGAGGAAACTGGTTCAACCAGAGGGGTAAGACAAAACAATTTACTAGCCCCCTTTTTGCTCAGCATATATGTGAATGGCATCATTGATCAACTAGCTGATAAATCAAACTTTTTAGCAGTTGTTGGCACATGGAAACTAAATGTATTGCTATTCACAGACAATGTGGTTCTGTTATCCCAGACCCTAACTGACACAAGGATATTGTTGAAATCATTTGGGGAAGTATGCAATAAGGAACAGTTATTGTCATGCTGGCCACATGACATGGAAGCTGTATGCCGGCTCCCTCGGCCAATAATGTGAGATGAGCACTGCAACCCCAGAGTCGGTCACAACTGGACCTAAGGGTCAGGGTTCCCTTTACCTTTACCGTTATGTGTGAATTTTGCCAAGACTAAAGCAATGGTATTTGGCAATTGAACAGTTAAACACAAATGGCAACTAGGCAGTAATCAACTGGAATGATCTAATACAGGCACCCCCAAACTTCGGCCCTCCAGATGTTTTGGACTACAATTCCCATCTTTGACCACTGGTCCTGTTAGCTAGGGATCATGGGAGTTGTAGGCCAAAACATCTGGAGGGCCGCAGTTTGGGAATGCCTGATCTAATAGATATAATAATCTGGGGAAATGTTTTGCACTAATAGCCTATAGAACTGGTAGGTGAATAAATTGAAAGTTCAATGTAGCCAGTGTTAAAATTTGCCAGAATGAAGAGTGTGAATTTTGTGGTGCTGGTTTTTAGGAGTTTTTACTGATTAGGTTATTCCTCAGTTTTACATATAAGATAGAAATCTGGGGCATTTCGGAACCATATTAGTTGGAGGGAGTACAGAGTAGATTTATTTATACTTTATTGGGTCTCCCACCAGGAATGCCATGGTAAGCAATTACTGGTGTCAGTGGCATAATGCCTATGTCTTAACTTTTCATTTCTATCCATTACTGGCATAAGAAAGAGGTTATGGTGGAAGTACTCCAGATCCAGGGCAGCCAACATGGTGCTCTCCAGATGTTGTGAACTACAACTCCCACCATGCCTGACCATTGGTTATGTTGGCTGGTGCTGATGGGAGTTGTAGCCCACAACATCCAGAGGGCACCATTGTGGCGACCCCTGTGCTAAACAGTAATATTTAACTTTCCTTAGTCTTTTATGAGATGTAGATCTTTTCCAAATCAGCAAAGGCCATTCCATGTAGCATTTACAATGAAGCTGTCCCACTCATCTCCTTATTGCTATTGCTAACAAGGGCTCTTTCACACCTTATAAATATCATGAGAGGGATCCAGGCTTGGGACAAAGATCCAGCAGAGGGTTATGCAGGCTGAAGAGAAGGAAGGCAATTTTATCTGATTTCCCCTGCAGCCCCCCAGCTCCCCACCATGCCACCTCCCATGCTGTTCTGGTCCCTCATTCTTTCTCTCCTGTGGAAAGGAGTGGAAAGGAAAGGAGGAAAATTACCTCTTCCCACCCCCACCTAAATAGAAGTGTCCTTTGAACAGAGTTCTGCTCACAGGATGCAACCCAATATGTTTCTAGCAATATTATGATTGTTACTATTACAATAACATGATATAGAAAAAAATATTTATACAGGATTATACAGGATCTTTCATTCTGATTTGGAAAGACAAATTCCTCTGAACCTTAAATATATTATAGCTAGCTCATTAGTAACTAATGCAAAATCTATACTTGTACATAATGAAGGCTGTATAACTGAGGGGAACTTGCAGTCTAGCACGTTTAGGATTTCATTGTAAAGTTGATGTGAATGGTCATAATTTTATGGCAGAAATAGTAATCTAATTAAAATATTTTCATGACTACATTATTTGGAAATTACTCTAGAGAAGTAAAACATTGAATTATACAAGTTTTTCAGTGTAGTGTTGCATGTAAAATGTGAATGTGCTGAAAGGCTTCTATAGTACCTTTGAATTACTGTACAGTATATTTAAATCTGTCCACTAAGA
Source organism: Zootoca vivipara (assembly GCF_965207765.1). Lineage (NCBI taxonomy): Eukaryota > Metazoa > Chordata > Lepidosauria > Squamata > Lacertidae > Zootoca > Zootoca vivipara. The sequence continues at coordinate 75,641,095 of NC_142584.1, read as the reverse complement.
CCAATTCTTTTCTCTATAGAAAAAATACATTTAAAATACAGTAGGTAAAGGGACCCCTGACCATTAGGTCCAGTTGTGACTGACTCTGGGGTTGCAGCGGAGCTGGCGTACAGCTTCCAGGTCATGTGGCCAGCATGACAAAGCCGCTTCTGGCGAACCAGAGCAGCACATGGAAACGCCGTTTACCTTCCCACTGTAGCGGTACCTATTTATCTGCTTGCACTTTGACGTGCTTTCGAACTGCTATGTTGGCAGGAGCAGGGACCGAGCAATGGGAGCTCACCCCGTCACGGGGATTCGAACCGCCAACCTTCTGATCGGCAAGCCCTAAGCTTTGTCCCGTGTCCCACATTTAAAATACAGGCCTTCAATTCTGAATAGTTGTATGCGTATACAGTGAGGATTTGAAAGAATTTCTCCAGACTTCTTCTGGACATGCTAATTTATGCATCTATTAAAATCTTATTTGAAAGCCTACAAATAGGTGACTAAGGGATCTGTCATCACTTTGGCAGTGTGGATGTTTTGTCTTTGGCTCAGCTTGAGTGAGGCTAACTTTTATACACTTAGACTGTGAATATTTTTTACTGTATATTACATTTACAACCCCACCATTCTTTCAAGGATCTCAAGGTGTTGAACATGATTCCCCCTTCTCCATTTTATCCTCACAGCAGCCTCATACGAGGTATGTTGCACTGAGTGATTGTAACTGGCTCAAGGTCACTCACTGAGCTTCATAGATGAGTGGGGATTTGAGCCCTGGTCTCCCAGGTCCTAGTTCAACCCTAATCGCTGTGTACGTTGGCTCTGATCGACTATTACTGACCGTTATGACTGGAATCCCATCAGCGATGAAAGCAAACCAATTTCATCTATAAAAATATTTTTTCAACAAATCATATATGAAAACAATTGAAATCTAATGCAGATACAGTCTGTGGATACAAATCTCTGTGGATACAAAGGGTCTTCTGTAGTCACTGATATCTAATGGGGGGGGGATGGAGTCCAAAATATCTGGTTCCCCACTACACTATACTGGCCTTGAATCTTCCAAAAGTGTGTCTGATCAGGATTCAGGTGGGAAATGGTAACTCTAGCTGTGTTTGGTTTTGGAACCCTTTCAGTTAAGTGTCTGCAACCCCAGAGCTGAGCAAATTTATTTCAAGCTTCTTGATATAACATCTTGACATATATCAAAGATCTTAGTTAAATGGAGCTGCCTAGAATCTAGAAACTAAATGTGTATATTATCATATTGTTGTTGTTGTTTAGTCGTTTAGTCGTGTCCGACTCTTCGTGACCCCATGGACCATAGTACGCCAGGCACTCCTGTCTTGCACTGCCTCCCGCAGTTCGGTCAAACTCATGTTCGTAGCTTCGAGAACACTGTCCAACCATCTCGTCCTCTGTCGCCCCCTTCTCCTAGTGCCCTCAATCTTTCCCAACATCAAGGTCTTTTCCAAGGATTCTTCTCTTCTCAGGAGGTGGCCAAAGTATTGGAGCCTCAGCTTCACGATCTGTCCTTCCAGGGAGCACTCAGGGCTGATTTCCTTAAGAATGGATAGGTTTGATATTCTTGCAGTCCATGGGACTCTCAAGAGTCTCCTCCAGCACCATAATTCAAAGGCATCAATTCTTCGGCGATCAGCCTTCTTTATGGTATATTATCATATTACCGTTTTAAAAAATTCATATAGAGGTAACTTCCCCGTTGCACTCTTAATGAAGCTTAAGAAAAGCACTAGACATATCAAGAGATCCAACGCACCCTGGTCACCATTTGTTTCAGCTCCTGCCATCGGGACGGAGATATAGAACTATGCAGGCAAGAACGAGCCGTCTCAGGAACAGTTTCTTCTCTAGAGCGATTCTGGCCTTAAATGGAAAGCCTGGACTTTGAAGTCATCTTATTTTACTTGTTATTTGTATTATATTTACTGTTTTTAATTAGGTTTTGTAATTTTGGATTATGCGGAATGCTTTATCTGAGTGGATGTAGCAACCGAGTAATTTCGTTGTTCCCGCAAGGGGACAATGACAATAAAGATATCTTATCTGATCTGATCTTAAGGTCATACATATATATCAAAATTAAGCTGTGTTTCATTATGTGCTGATGATTATCAAATATTGTCATTGAACATGAGTCCATAACAGAAAATTTGGCTGCTTTGTATGTACCATGAAGGGCAATTGAGAATTATGTGCTAAAGAATATAGCCAACTTGTATATTTTCAGAATATTATCTATAGTATATGAACTTAATGTATCTGGTGTGAGCCTAGTTATGATGGACATATTGCATTTGGTGTTCTTAGGGCTGGAGCACATAACTACGTTTGCCATGGCAGTGATGCTGCTGAAAACAGGAGCATGGAAATTCATAACATGATCGAGGAGGTCCACACAGTAAGTACTTCTCTATGCTATGAGCAGGATGATGGTTTTGGCAGCATCCCAGTGGCAAAACGTAACGTGTACTCCAGCCCTTAATCTGGAATTATTACCTCAGTTGTGAAACATTTGTTAGCTGTTGAATATAGTGAGGGTTGAAAAGGAACTCGGGCTTTTTTCATGTGTTGGATTTTCAACTGTTTTCATGTGCTGCCATGTTCATAAGAAGGAGAGTTTAAAAATTTAGTACAATTATTGGGTTGTTATGCTTTGACATGCAGGGGTTACAATAAAAGATACAATATTAGTTTATATGTGATCTTTGAACTATACAGCCAGTATCCAATGAGCTATACAGCTATACAATGAGCTATACAGCCAGTATCTCCTCCCTCTCCTTCATCACCCCTAAATCTGTTCAGGGGTTTCCCCAACCCTCTGGAGAAAATTTGGGAAGGTGTAGGGCAGGGATCCCCAAACTTACCCGGCTTTGGGCTGGTGCCCGCCCCGCTGATTGCGCGGCGGGCCGGAGGACAAGTGAGCGTGCGGGAGTGCACGCCCATACACACGCACACACACTATTTTTGGCGCATTTCCGGGGTGGAGGAGCATTGAAAATAGCTTGTGCGCATGCGTACGGGCCTCCTCCAACCCGGATGTGCGCTGGAAATGACACTTGTGCACGCGCACAAGCTGTTTCCAATGCTTCTCCAACCCAGAAGTGCGCCGGAAATGATGCACATGCGCATAAGCTGTTTCCGATGCTCCAGCCACCTGGAAGTGGGCAGCCGCGCCATTAAGAGCGGGCGGCGGCAGGGGTTGCTGGGGGCCACATAAAAGAGCCTCACGGGCAGCATCCGGCCCGTGGGCCTTAGTTTGGGGAAGCCTGGTGTAGGGAAAGGAGAGAGAGGGAGTTCTGTTGCTCAGCTACCGTGTTTCTCATATTATAAGACACCGTCTTATATTTATTTTTCCTCAAAAAAACACACCATGGCTTATTTTCAGGGGATGTCTTATTTTTTCCCTCCTCCTCTTGCCGTGGCCGGCATTGCTGCTGCGCCTATCACTATGTCTTATTTTTGGGGTATGGCTTATATTCCTTGAATGCTTAAAAATCCTGCTATGGCTTATTTTATGACTACATCTTAAAATAGGAGAAACAGGGTAACTACCTTGTTGCATACTGTCCTGTTTTCCACACCTTCTTTAACTGTGTGTGTGTGTGTAAGTGTGCCTCTCTCCACTGTTTAACAGTAAACCTTTCAAATTTTAAAACCCTATCCTATTATGTTTTTGTGTTTTTTATGTTGTAATTATATATTGTGAACTGCCCTGAGATATATGGATGAAGGGTGATACAGTGGTACCTTGGGTTACGAACAGTCCTGCATACGAACGCTTTGGTTTACAAACTCCACAAACCTGGAAGTAGGTGTCCCGGGTTGCGAACTTTACCCTGGGATATGAACGCAATTTGCTTCCGGGGCCGCAGGAAGCCTGTGTAGGGAATGCATGCTTCGCATTAAGAACGCTTTGGGTTACGAATGGACTTCTGGAATGAATTAAGTTCGTAACCCAAGATACCACTGAATCATAGCTGTCAACTTCTGCATTGAAAAATAAGGGATCAGCAGACTCACCCAGCGGCGTGGCACCAGAAGTCGTTTCTGTGCATGTCTGGACATGCACAGAAGCGACTTCCGGTGCCGGCTGCCTGTGTCTGCATGTCTGGCCACCAAAAATCGCTTCTAGAAGCGATTTTCCTTTGGTGCCCAGACACGGGCAGAGCCGCACGGCACCAGAAATCGGTTCTGCGCATGCCCAGGCATGGGCAGAGGCGATTTTCAGCAGCATTCGGCAAGCAAGCGAGCAGCCAGCCACCGAACGAGGCATTTTACCAGGCGGCAGCTGGCTGCTCCCTCCGGGGGGGGGGGCGAGTGGAGCCTCCCTGGCCCGCAGGGAGGAGGGAGAGAAGCTGCTTCCTTGGAAATCCAGTAAATTTACAGGGTATTTAGCAATCCGGGGTTGCGGGGGGAAACTGATTTAAATCCGGGGGTTTCCCGCCAAAAACAGGAGGGTTGACAGCTATGCACTGTATGCAAATTGTAGTCGTAGTCGTAGTCGTAGTAGTAGTGTCATTGGATTTCATTAGATTGCCTGCCACATTTAAGTCTGTTCATTTTAGTGATTTTGTTTGTTAGCTACTTGTACCTCTCAAGAGATGGTGGTGTGGTTTTATTAAGGGTGTGTGTGAGTGTGTAGGATAAAATGTATACCAGTACTTCTTCCCACTAGTCATTATTTATAGTTCTGTTTATAGTTTGTTTGTAAGCTGAGACTAAGATTGCTATAAGAGTTCTGTACAGCTTTTAGGGAAATATATTTGTTGTATTTTACAATGTAGACCCCACTGTAGAATTGCTAGCTGACACCTCAGTGACATACACACATAAACCTCGCCACAAATCTTTTAAATTAGCTTGTAGGTGTTGCAGTTAGAGTTAAACCAGTGAAGATCTGCATGCTTCCCCAAACTACATGCAAGTATGACAGAACTCCTGCTGGAAATTGCTTTACTTTTTCGAAGAATGATCAGGAGCAGAAAAGTGGCAGGAGTGTTTAACTTTGTCCTTGTTCCAGTTAGTTTTCCTGCTTTGGCATTTCTCCATACTGTATGTGTATTGGAGGTTTTTCTGTTCTAAAAGAGCCATCGGATTACTGTTAGGTGTATTTTGTGTGGTGTATATTTTATGTGTAAAGTGCATGATTTTGAGGCTTAACAAAATGCTAGTTCATTCTTTGGCTCTGTTTGCAAGTTTGTTTAGGTTTAAAATGTTGGGTTTAGCACACTGATCCTTGTTCCTGCCATCCAGCCCATGGGGCACTCCTCAACCATTTGTCCTAATTCGGAGTGTTTAATTGGCATATTATGGAGTTGAGCAAGTGCTGTGAGTTTTCTTTTGGTACATGAGAAAAAGGGAGGGCTGAAAATTTTTCATATTTGAATGTGTCATTATCACATATTTATATACCTGAGGAAGACAGGGTGCTTTGATTTCCCCCCTGTCTAATCAAAGGTGTCTTTTTGTTTATGCATGTCAGGTTCTCTTGTGTCATTTTTGCTTCTTACTTTTAAGCATTTTTAAAGGTTCAAACAGAAAACATAAAATACACATGACCAAAATAAAAAAAACTTTAAATTTAAATTGGTCAAGTTTGAATTTCTGCCTATAAAATATTGCAGAATTTAGCTTATTTTACATTTAGCTAATGAGTGAATTTATTTGTGATGTAGTAATAAATAATCTGGATAATTCTTCCTCAATAAAACGTTTCTTACTCTGCTCAGTAGCTACCCTCATGGAACAATTCTTATACTAGCTAAAATTTTATCCCAGTCCTGCCCATGGTTGCTTGGAAGTGCTAGTACAGTGGACCCTCGGTTTACGAACACCTCGGCTTACGAATTTTCGGTTTACGAACGCTGCAGACCCATCTGGAACAGATTAATTCACTTTCCATTACTTTCAATGGGAAACTTCGCTTCAGTTTATGAACGCTTCAGTTTATGAACAGACTTCCGGAACCAATTACACCCATGCTTCGGGTTAAGTACACTTCAGGTTGAGTTCTCCGCGGACCTGTCTGGAACAGATTAATCCACTTTCCATTACTTTCAATGGGAAAGTTCGCTTCAGTTTATGAACGCTTCAGTTTAAGTACTCCACGGACCGTCTGCAACAGATTAATCCACTTTCCATTACTTTCAATGGGAAAGTTCGCTTCAGTTTATGAACGCTTCAGTTTATGAACAGACTTCCGGAACCAATTGTGTTCATAAACCGAGGTACCACTGTAATATCAGTAGCAGTTCAAAGGGAATATATCCTATATATGGCATATCACCATACAAAAATGACAATAAGAAATAATGTAGCAAAGGAAAAGGTGGCAAGGAAATTCTGGTGTACACAAAGAACTGTAAAAGAGAAATAGTTTCTTTTGCATAATGCAACCAAACTAGTAGTCTACAGGAAGTTTTTAAACAAGACAATGTGCCAGGATTGAACATTTTAAGATGTGCTTTTGTCTTAGGAAAATTGCAGCTTTGATGCTTGTAGCCTTGATGCTTGGAGATGCCATAGTCTTGTAGATTGCAATGATCAAAGAACTGCCTCTATACTGGCTACAATGACTTTTTTTTCAGAACTTGCATGACTTCTTATGGGGACTGTTGCCTGGCTCCGTTCATTGTGCTCAGTTAACTCATGTGTGTTTGACAAGACTCAACATTGACGTTATCTAACCTTTTTAAATGCAGAATTGAAAAAAATTACCAGTCTCCCAAGTGCATACTGACAGGAGCCTGCTTGAGGTGAAAACTCATAAGTGAAAGGAGTAGACTCTGCATTCTTAGTACATTGGAGTCCTGCTCTACAACTAGCTTGGTAGGTTGGCTTCTCAGGGAAAAGGGGTAGGGTTGATGGAGAACCAAGTGTCATACTCTCAATGTGAGTTTGTTCTCAAGCATCCTCCTCACACAGTAGCTGCTGCAACTTCTGCTCTCCCTTGGCATGGATTAATCTTACTTTTCTTTCCTTGGTACAGTTTCTGACATGGAGGGTTGAGAAATGGCATGGGGAAAGGAATTATAGATGCCAGTTGTCTAGCAATAACTCTCTGTGCTAATCTACTTCCTCCCTCTGCAGTACTGTGGGGAAAAGAGTCAAGATTACATGAATGAATGAGAAAGTAGCTGTCCCTCTTCTTTTGACCTTCTGTTCTTGCTGTCTGCTTTATTTATTTTGAATATATATATATATATTGGCTGCATTTCAGGACAGAGTCCACTGAAGGTGGCTTACGGAATAAAAAACACAAGAAAATTACAATTACAATATAACACAGTATGAAACTGGTTACATGATGTAAAATCAAAACCCATAAATAAAACAAGCAATAGTCTAAAAGCCAGCACCAGCTAAATAAAATAATCTTGGTTGAAGGCCATTTAAGAGAGAGGCCTTCAAAACCTTTTTGAAGGCTAGAACGGATGGTGCCAATTCACATCCCTTGTGTGGGAGTTTCATAGATTAGGGACCACCACTTGAAAATACAGTGTCTTTGGTGCTTGTTAGTCCAGTTGGCAAAATTTCAATGGGTTTACTCTTGAGTAGAACTTAGGTGGGCAATGAAGAAAAGAACCTCCGTCAGTGGATTGCGGTCTGTAATAGATTGAAATTGGCCCAGCAGTCAATGCTTTCCTATCACTATGTCTGAGACCTTTGATTGATTGATTGATTATATTTGATTATATTTCTCTGCCACTTTTCATTCAAATTAATTCCAAAGCGGCTTACAAACAATAAATAACAGTAACATAATAAAGCACCATAAATACAGCAGAAATCATACAGAATAAGTAACAAACCAGTAAAACAATTACAAATAATCAAAACAATTACCATCTACGAAACACTTGTTAACCAAACTACTAAAAATAAGCTAAACATCACAATTGCAACAAAAATCATATTTTAGGATTCACAAAGTACTACAGCTAACTCTTTGTCTTGTCATTACTTTAAGTTATTCCAACTGTTTGCTTGATTATTCTGTTGTATTAAAAAATAGCATATCAGACTCCATTTAAACTGGTGTCATGGATGAGTAATCGCTAAATTAATCCAGAGTATGTGATGTTTCAAGTAGGGAGGTGAAATCCCTGTTCAGCTGTGTTTTGTTACATTTGGGTCCTATGCTCCCGCTTAGGGACTCAGAATACCGTTTTAACCTCCCAACAGCCCACTGAGGACGGTTAGACTATGAGTTACTTCTCCAAAAGCCACACAGTGGATTCAATCCAGAGATCGTAAAAGAAAAGTGATACTTTTTTGCTGATTTGTCTTGCATGGATCCACCCCCCCCCCAATTTGTTCTGGCTGGTTGGGGAACCCTCTGGATTAGTATGGGAGAGTTGTATGTGGGAAGGGTATTGGTGAAAATTGCCACCTCCTCCTCCTGTCCACGGGAACCTCTGCTGCATCAAAGGCCCTTTCATGAAGGAAAGGCAACTCTGAATCCCAGACCAGTGGTTTTATATCAATCAGGATTTGAACTGCAGATTCATACATTTGAATGAGCCAGCACAACCATGAAGCTAAATAGTTCCTCCCTCCACCTGCTAGGCTTTTGAGATTGAATTGAAATATTCCCATATATGACGGGAGCCCTGGAATTATGTTTGTAATATTAATGGTACAATATGATTTAGTGCTTAGAGTTTCAAGACTAGGGCCAGAGAGATGTGGGTTTAAATCCCCTTTCATTGGATGATGGCCTTGAGATGATGGTCATTGAAACCAAGCCTACCTTTCTTCAGAGAGTTGTTGAGAACTATAAAATTAGGGGAGAACCATGTATGCCACTGTGAGTGCCTTAAAAGAAAGATGGAATGTGAATCTACCAAACAAGCAAGGAGCAGGAGACAAATAGAGTTGATACCTTCACACACTGTAGTAATAAGTTGACATTTGAACATTGATAATGTTCTACCTCTGTTGCTGACCCTGATAAGGAAAGTGGTCAGAGCCGGCAGTTCAAAGCACTACTGTTTGTTGTCCACTATTTTGACCTGTAGAAATGTTGACACTGGCAAGGGCAAAAAACACACCTAGTTGGTTTTCTATTCCAGTAAACACAATTTGCAGGTATGTGCAGGATCTAGATTAGAAGTGGGAAACCTGTGGCCCTCCAGATGCTGTTGGACTCAACTTCCATCAGCCTGCATGCCCAGTGGTGAGGAATGATGGGAGGTGTAGTTCAGCAGCATCTGGAGGGCCACAAATTCCCAAACCCTGATCTAAATTTACAAGTTCCTTGATCTGCAAACACTTCTGAGATTTGCATTGCAAGGAACATAAGTGGCAACATGGCAATGGGAAATTTTGCATAGCTGCTTTCGTCTTGAATCTTTCCTAATTAAGTACTTTCCTAATTAAGTACCTGATTGGACAAGAAAACTGTCTCCATCGACTGGTTTCTTGGTGCATGAAAGGTGTTTGTGCCCAGGCATGTCCTCCCCTCCAATTTGCCCTCTTCTTGTGTGCCTGGATTCAGTTCTGGTTTGTAGGGAGTTTTTAAACTGCACTTAGCTGGCTCTGTTGTCACAGGAACTTGGTCTCTCTAAGGAAGTAAACAATACAAGGAAGCATCTACCAAATGAATCTCCAAAGAGAGACACCACTTCTCAAGAAACTGATAAACATTTATCCTAGCCTGAACCAACTAATAATAATAATAATAATAATTTATTATTTATACCCCGCCCATCTGGCCGGGTTCCCCCAGCCACTCTGGGCGGCTATTTGTCTCTATCTTTTTTTTGTACATTTCTTATGCAGGTAGTTAATGGCTTATTGTATTGGATGCATTTGGAATCCTTGAAATGTACAAAATGAGTTCTAAATACTAACTTTACCAACAACTCTGAACTACACTTCAGATTTCCTACAGATCACTGCCTCTTTTCCTTCCAACTGTATCCCTTTGCCTGCATTCTTCTTCTGCATTCTTCATGAGCCTCTGCTCATGATAGGGATCCCTCATTATTTTATTTATGTAATTCTGGACAGGTATGTGCATTTTGGAATGTTTTGAAATGGAAAATTTCCTCCAAACTTTCCAATATAAGTCAGTTGGAATCTAATACAATATGTTTGACCAATCCCAGATCAACCATGTAATTCATTGTGTGACCATGGGAAATAATGGTGCCTCAATTTTAACCTATAGGTTGTGGTAATACAATTAAATGATTTATTTATCACCCTATAAATAGTGGGAGGGAAATCTAAATGTTACATCTGCTAGCTTCAATATGTTTAATCAGTTGATTACCGTAATCTACTTCAGCTTTAACCAGTTAAATGTCAGGACCCATTTTTGATTGACGCAGTTGAGGGATAAAGGCTCTTTTTCTTTTTAGTCTGGTTTGATTTTAGCATGTTACTGTAATAGGGACTGAAAAAGAAAATATACAATAATTTTCCGACAGTAAATGGGAACTTCTGTTAAGTTGTAAATCGAATTAGACCAGCATCGGGAAAAGGACAAGTATCCTGAAATTTTTATATGCAGGCTTACTTAAATAATTAAATAATTAGTCAACTGGCAGCTCAATCTTATGCATGATTGCACAGAAGTAATTCCTGTTATGTTCAGTGGGCTTATTAACCTTGTAAGCATGTAGGTCCACAGTCTAAAAAATATTTGATGGCCTACTAAATTTGCAATCATATTGTACATAGACACTCTATGTATATGAAGGTGTACTTACACACTAAAGTGAAAGCACAGCTACATTGTTGACTGCCACCCCTCTTCTGAATTTGTTTGGCTTCCCCGGTTGTCTATTCATTAGGTGTGTACATCTGTATATGTAGGCTTTCCACCTGCAGACATCCACACCTAATGTGAGGATAACAGGGGTGGGGCTGAGCAAAGCCATGTGACCTCTGGGGTGGGCCAGTAGTGTGGCCCTGTTACACCTTGCATGACCACCCCTTTATGCAAGTAGCACATTAATTGAGTTATAATTGAGCAAATATGTAAATTTGCTCACAATGTAGTTGTGAATCAATGTTTCTTGGTACTGCTAAATGCAGACTTCTGGGAGAAAAGTAGTTTACATTAATTAAAATAAAACATTAAATTGATACAGTATTTAACTCTCATATACATATCTGAACACCTGTTTGATTCTATGGAGGGTTAGAGAAAGTTACATCGTCTCGGGATTGGCATCCCTTTAGCTGTTCAGTGAGTGAAGGCTTCTAACGTGCAGAGTCTAAGAATCTGTGCTGTGTCACATATGTATTGCACAGTTTTCCTTACTGATGGACACAGCATGCGGTTGCAGAAAATCAGGTGTATATCTGTGCATATGAACACTAACAAAAGAAAAATAAGCATAGCTGTTGACAAGGTTTTCTTGCCCTTGACTGTACAAATTATAATTCATTGGCCTATACCCGAGTACCACAAATGTTTCATTTATAGTTGAACAATCTAACTGTTTTGGGTTTTGCACTTAAGGAGACTTGTTTTCAGAATGTGTTTGTACTTCTTTTAAAAGGTTTTACTGCTTCGACTGCTTCAATGGACCACATTCATGGGGCTTGGAAGGCTCTAACTGATGGAATTGGATTAAAGGATTCTGTCTTCAATGGATCCAACTGTATTTCACCTACTATTGTCCAGCAGTACAGCTATCAGCGTAGAGCATCTGATGATGGGAAACTTTCAGATTCTTCCAAGACAAGCAATACCATTCGTGTTTTCTTGCCTAACAAGCAACGCACAGTGGTGAGTCTGTTTCTTGTTTTGTGCAAGATGAAAGATTGGCTGTTTCCCCCCACTAGTGCATAAACATTCCAGTTCCCCAGTGGGCTAATAATCTTTAAATGTAGATGCTTCAGGATGGATACAGTGATGTTTTGTACACATGCATAATTTTGGGAAGAGCAATGAGATTTGTATCACTTCAATGAATATGTGATCCTGTCTTTTATGAATAGACCCTCTGCTGATGGATTATTTTGGATACTAAAGCAGTGTTAGCCAGAAAAAAGCATCTTGGTTTTCTTTTTGCTTCTGACTTTAAAGTGATTCATAAGTGTAGCCTAAAGGCTTGCAGAATTGTATTAAAATCATAAAATCAATATGCAGATTGTTAAATGTCAGCAGCACAAGTTACATCAGCTCAGGTTAATTGCAGCAGGCCTAGATTGGATTCCGTCAGACGTTTCGATAAGGCTATCATATGACTTTCTGTCCTTGCTTAAAGGTACTGCTTTCACCGGCCTTGTAAATAAGCCCACAAAAATTATTAGTCTACAAAACATTTACTGGCCTACTAGCAGAGGATGGATGGAGAGCTCGAACTCCCCCCCCCCCCAGCAGCCTGCTGCATTTCTATGTTGAGTGCATAGGAGGGAAACTCCCTTCTTGGCAGTCTGCTTGATTTCTTTGCTAGATATAGAATAGGAGAATGCAGCCTTTGTCATTCTGCTCACTTTCCTCCTGGACGTTGGATATGTCTACCAGGTGAGTGTTTACAGTGCAGATACATTGCTGCTAATTTATTTATCAAGATTAAACTAGTAGGAGCAGATTCACTCCCAATTCCCGCCCATAACATTCTTCCTTGTTGCCTTACCATGGTTCCCACTTATTCAGTGTTTCAACTGATGGGAACACTTGTTAGCAGTAACTAACCATGACGAGTGCCAGTGCAGCTGTGACACTAAAAAACCTGACTAATTGTTTTAGGCAATGCCATTCATGTCTACAGTGCAATCCTATTTACATCTCTGAATGAAGTCCTGTGGATGTCAGTGGGGTTTACTTCCAGGTGTTAGGTTTAAGACAGCAGCCTCAGGCAAACAAGGAAAATGTAGGCTGAATCTTCAGTGAATAAGTATTGGAGACTTGATTCCCTTCGCTTCAGTTTTTTAAAATAATGTTTATTAGTTTTCAATTAAAAAGGTAAAAAGGTAAAGGTACCCCTGACAGTTAAGTCCAGTTGTGGACGACTCTGGGGTTGCAGTGCTCATCTCGCTTTACTGGCCGAGGGAGCCAGTGTTTGTCCACAGACAGCTTCCGGGTCTCGTGGCCACCATGACTAAGCTGCTCCTGGCAAAACAGAGCAGCGCACGGAAACGCTGTTTACCTTCCTGCCGTTTACTTGCACCTGACGTGCTGTTATCCATCATGCCATAGGTGGAGCTTCAGATTTTGATCACAGAATTAGCAGCATTACAAGTGTAAAACTCCATAATGGCAATTTTCAGTTATGATAGTACTGTGTAATTGTAGTCATCCAGAGTTTGATAACAACACTTTAATTCTTACTCCATGACTGAAGAATGAAAATGTTTCAGAATTAAAACTACTACTTTTTTAACAGGTGAATGTGCGTAATGGAATGACCCTTCATGATTGTCTCATGAAAGCACTCAAAGTCAGAGGCCTGCAGCCGGAATGCTGTGCTGTTTTTAGATTACTTAATGAACACAAAGGGTAAGAACTGAAATAGCACGTTTTACGAAACTATTCAAGCAGTTCCTTCCCATAGTGTTCCCTGTATTTTGTTTGCTTCATGTTTATAATGTTCAGTGATTCAAACAGTACAAAATCACAAAGGGCACACCAACCAAAGTTGGTGTTGCATAGATTCTAATGGAGAGAATTCAGTATAAGCTTAACTGTTCTATTGAAGTCAGCGGGAATGCAGAGTATTTAAAGTGGTTGCATTGTCCTAAGTGAAATCAATTTGTTTTGCTTATTCTGAACTTTGAAGGAAATAATTCATTCATTAATAAATGAATGCGCGCGCACACACACACACACACACACACACCCTCTGCTTTTTATAGGGCCAGGTGTGTACTATTTTTAAATACCAAATGATTATTTAACAAGTTGAGGGAGTGAAGGTAACTTAATTGACTTCACACTATTGATGGCTGGTATTAAGCCACAGTCCTGGATCAATTATTTGTGAGATTTTATTTTTGCACTTGAATCTGTTAATTTCAGACAACTTTAGGGCTCAAATCCATTATAAAAACTTACATATCATTAAGACTGCCATTAAAATTTTGGTATCTACGTCTTTCTTTTATTTTCAATGTTGCTACTTATTAAACTAGTTTATGTTCACACTGTTAGCTTTTTTGTTCTCATATACTTTGAAAATTGAATTCATTCAGCATATTCACTCTCCACCTTTTCAGTAAAAAAGCACGGCTGGATTGGGGTACAGATGCTGCATCCTTGATTGGAGAGGAATTGCAAGTGGATTTCCTGGATCATGTTCCGCTTACGACACACAACTTTGTATGTTGATCTCTTTTGTATGTATAAAATATTTGGATACACCTCATGGGAGTGCAGCTGACAAGACTTTATAAGAAATTATACAACAGTAGTGCTCAAAAGGCTTCATAATACTTTGATCTCAAAACAGCACACAAAGCAAGTGTTGCAATATATTGAAGTGTTCTTACCTTTCCAATCTTGGCAGAAAATCAATGGCGTTTTTAAAAGCAGTCCAGACCATTATGGCATTGACTTCCTCAACCTAGTCCCCTCCATTTATTTATTTTTTACAAAATCCCATTAGCCAGCATGGCTATTGGTTGGAGATGATGGAAATGGTAGTCCAAAACATGCAGAGGGCACTGGGTTGGCAAAGGCTGCCTCAGTTAACATCCTTTAGCTTTTTGTTCTTTTGTTGCTCCTGTGGCAGTAGACACTGAGGTATTCTTCTGAGATCAGGAATCCAAATGCTTGGGAGGTCAAGACTAAAAGCATCTCCTTTCTTGGCCTGGTTCACACATCATGGTAAACCTAACTGTGACTGTACTGTGAATGAGCAAACATGCTGGTGCATGCTGTTCAAAGCATGGCTGTCCTGCTCCTCCCTTCCCCAAGCCAGAAGGAAACAAAGCGCAGCACTTTTTTAGTGCTGTGTGTTTTGCCTCTCTCTAAACAAACCACAAGAGGGATAAATAAAGCATAAGTGCCGGTTCATATGTGACACTAAACTAGTGCCGGGGGCTGTTTCCTGCAGGATGGGTGAGTAGAGTTGAGCAGCATACACCAGCATATTTGCTTGTTTACAGCAAAATGTAGTTTGGTTTGCCCATGACATATGACCTGGTCCACTATGGAATATCATGAGAGGGGAGGAGAGCAAGAGTAACACTGTGAGCGAATGCACTTGCCTATACTGTCTAAATTGGGAGGGAGAACTAAGGTTAAGGAACAGTTTTCATGGAGAAGGTGAGTTTTGATTAGGAGTTTGTTTTCGCTTTCTGCTCCTATGGACATGAACTATAAATGTAGTTCTCTGGTCAAATAACACTGTGGCTACAAAACCGCTCATTTAAACTTACCCAAATACCAGGTTTTGGTTTCTTTCTAGTCTAATGTATATGGTTGCAAGTGAAAATAAAGCAATTTCTGAAAACATGAATAATCTGAATTCCCCCCTCCCAAAAAAAAGGTTCTGCTGAAAATCACCTGTGTTTTGAAAACTAAAATATATTAATGTTGGCTGTTTGTGAGACAGAATATTTTGAGCAAAGCATGTTTAAAGCTGCAGCTTTATTCATTAAGGTTAATTCCAATGGTAAAATGTGAAATATTTAATGATAATGTGGTAACAAGCAATTTGAAACAAATGTGTAAGAAGCTTAATAATTTGCCTACCTCATACAAACTTAGATGCGAAATTTATTTTCCAGGCACGGAAGACCTTTCTAAAGCTTGCATACTGTGACATCTGCCAGAAGTTTTTACTAAATGGATTCCGGTGTCAAACCTGCGGTTATAAATTCCATGAACACTGCAGCACAAAAGTTCCTACCATGTGTGTGGACTGGAGCAACATCCGGCAACTCTTGTAAGAGTTATTTTTAACTTAAAAATAAAATTAAAATGCAGCTATTTTAAAATTAGAATAAGTGCACTGGTTCAAACATAAAGGCCTATTGAATATAGTAAAAATCTGCTTATTTTTTTCTTTTTTGCTCAGCTGCATGCTTTTGATTTCAGATTGTTTCCACACCCAAATGTTGGTGATACTGGTATCCCTGCGCTACCTCCCTTAACGACTCGGCGAATGCGGGAGTCCGTGTCCCGGATACCTGTTAAGTGAGTTGAACTTTGGTTTTTGTTGTGTTTTGCTATACAGTCGTACCTTGGATCCCGAACGCCCTGGAACTTGGACGTTTTGACTCCCGAACGCTGCAAAGTGAATGTTCCGGTTTGCGAAAGTTCTTTTGGAACCTGAACGTCCAATGGGGCTTCCACGGCTTCTGATTGGCTGCAGGAGCTTCCTGCAGCCAATCAGAAGCTGTGATTTGGTTTTTGGACGTTTTGGAAGTCGAATGGACTTCCAGAACGGATTCTGTTCAACATCCAAGGTACGACTGTAATTCATAACAGTAGTGCTGTAATAGCCTGGGTAGCAATGTGTAAAAGCAGCTTGGTATGAATATCTTGGACAAAACTCTCCTTATTGCATGCTAAGCACCAGGATTTAGTGTTTTAAAAGTTAAAATGCTATTAATTTATTAATATTTTAGTTAATTTTCTTAGAAATCCTCATACATTTATGGTTTGGCCGTCCTGTGTGTCATGTACTCTGATCCTCTCCCTCACTTCCTGGTCTCTGCATGGCATAGTTGGCTGTAACAAGCAGATTAGCAAACTGTGGTTCATGCTTATCCTATAAAGGAGAACTGGAAGACCATTTCAAGCAATGGTCTTAAATCTGGGTTTGGAGAGCCAGGGCAAACCAAACCAAAGTTTTCTTGAACCCAGAATTCAACTTAACCGGCTTTGGGCCGGATGCCCGGGAGCACTAACGGGAGCACGCGGCTGTGCGCGCCCATGCGCATGCGCAAACACTATTTCTGGCACACTCCTGACCTGGAAAGCGCCAGAAATAGCTTGTGCGCATGTGCAAAAGCCTCCTCCGATCTGGAAGTACACCGAAAATGATGCTTGCGCATGTTCACAAGCTATTTCCATTGCTTTTCTGGGTCAGAAGTCGGCAGCCACGCCGCACTGCACCGGTAAGAGCGGGCGGCGGCAGTGGGCGGTGGGGGTCCTCGGGGGTCGCATAAAACAGCCTTGGGGGGCCCGGGCCATAGTCTGGGGACCCCTGTTTTAAGAACCCGGGAAGGCTTTGCCAAAGCCAGGCACAGAAGTGGGAGGAAATGACTGGAGGGATGAGATGGAAGAGTGTGGGCACATACATGCCTGGTTCCCAGTCCATTTAAACTCTGGTTTGTTCAACTGAGATAGTTACATCTGAACCAGACTAATCTGATCATATATGAATTTTATTTCAAGAGAAGTAGACTCTACAGCAGTGATATCTACTAGAGAACAGCTTTTCTGATGCTCAACAATGAATCACCATTTTCTAGTTAGCAGAAATTAAAAATGTTTGTTTCCATCCTTTAGTTCTCAGCACAGATATTCTACACCTCATGCCTTCACATTCAGCACATCAAATCCATCACCGGAGGGCTCCCTTTCTCAAAGACAGAGATCTACATCAACACCAAATGTCCACATGGTCAGCACAACTATGCCCGTGGATAACCGAATAATTGAGGTATTCCTATTTCTGGGTATTTAGCCAGTTGTTTCTGAATTATATATTGGTTTAATACTTACTGCAGGTTATAATGGCCGCATTCCTTTGTTACATTCATTGGAGAATGGGGAATGGGCTGTTTTGCATGTTCTTCCTCATTCCCTTATGTACCTATTTTCATAGAACACAGTTGTTTGCCAAACAGCAGTTCTCAGCTGATGTTCTAACTCCCCATAGTTTTTTACCAATTCTTTTCTATGATTTGAAGGATCAGAGAACAGGATGCTTGTAGCCAATATGTGACCAACCTAGTGACATCCCATTATTTCTGTTGCTATCACCTATGCTAATCAGTTAATATTTCCATAGAAGTATGGCCTGTGGAAAGTTAATCCAGTTAAAACAGTGAGTTTCTGTGCTACAAAATATAACAGTTTACAGTATCTCACTGAATAGAACAAAAGATCCACTCACATTTCCTTAAACAGATTTCTTTTAATATCAAGATCTTGAGGATTCCGTTGTGTGTAGCTCCCCCCTTATAAGCAGTAATTCTATATTGTTTTTTTCTATTGCTTTTTTTCTCCTCCTACAGAGACAGTATGGCAAAATAGTAGGTGACAGCGTGACTAGTATGTTCTTGATAACATGTAGCACAGAGTAGGTGCTGCAAGTAGTGATGGATAAACTCACTCAAATTCTGTTTGGAATGATACCAAACAATTTAGTTTGGGTCAGAGTCACACTGACCCCAAATCAAGCTATACTTTATCCTCAGTTTAAGGCTCCATCACACTTCCAATGTGACAAGCCTGAGGCACCTCCTCTTCCTCTTACCTCCTTCCTCAAAATTTATTTCATCATCCTAGTGAGTTCCATGAATCCTTGTGCCAGGGATGGTTCCATGGCAGTGCTAAAATTTTAATGGGGCACTAAAGTGAGACTTTCCTGCCCCAGCATGCTGGTAAATCAGAATAGAAAAGGAAGTGGCAGATCGTTACAAGGGATGGTGTTAGGCTAAGCCCTTTAAGAACTGGACCCAAACTTGTAATGGACTTGCCTGCGGGTTCTTGAGCTGGGAACACCTGTTTTTGAACTCTGGAGCTTATCACTAGTTTGAAGATAAAATCACTTGGTAGAGTCATTAAAGCTTTGATGGTAAAGTTCTTTTCCAGGAATTTTTAGAGAACCACCCTACATTATTGGAGTTCCCTTACTGGTCCAGCTGACTTTCGGTGTGCCAGAAAGTAAACTCCATTTTCCAGCTGAAGTTTTGTAATGTGGCAACACTCTTTTCATCAGGGATGTTATCCCATGATTGCACAGTTGTGTGATATCTCAGAAAGTGGTTCAGAGTAGCCTTCACCAGTGTATGGTCCTCCTGACAACTCTCATAATCTCCAGCTACTGTGGCCATTTAGAGGGCAAGGCTGGTTTAGGACATGAAATTCAGAAAGTGCTGAGTTGAAAACTGCAGATACTGACTGAGTGACTAGGAATGGTGAGAGGTTGAGCAAGATTTCTAATGAGCAAAGGAAGGATTTGAGTGCTTCTGATAGCTTTTGACCTTTCTCATTGATAGTAGAAGAAATTCTGCAAAGTAAGATGGGTATATTTGATTTATATATGCAAATATAGTTTTATTTGTATAAAATTTGTTACCTAGCTGCAGAATTCTGGTGTTCATTGCCTCATCTGTAAGTATCATGAAATTTGTAGCCCCTAGCTTTCTGTTCTCCCACTTTAATTTATTGGATGTTCTGATAGGATGAGTGGGATGAACTTTATTTTGGGCTCCCAATGATTCTTATGTACATACTTACCTTTTAGGATGGTTTAGGTTTTTGATAGTGGCAATACCTTTGGTGTCTCAAACCAGGCTAGGAAATCTTCCCTGGAATTGTGTTTTGAGTTGGAGAGAAGAAAACCATGGTGGTGGTGGTGGTGGTGGTTGCATCTCAGGCTCCTGAGTCCTAGAGTTCTCTCTTTGGATTTTATCCTAGAATAATAAACCCTTTGTATAGAATGGCATCCAGCATCTTGTTGAATTGCAAATCTGTTTGATTAGATTAGCTCTGCTTGGATCAGTATCAGGCATAATCAGATTCTCTACACATCTGCCTTGTAGAGATTAGAATCTCATTGCCCCTCTTGAACTGTTCTTTTCTTGTGAGTCTACTTATGACAGAACTGGAATACTATCAAGTTTTGAAAATGCGGAGAGATGATTTAGAAAACTTTCCCTGGAGCATATTTCATGGTTGATGGAATGTCTGCCTGCCTAACCTTAAGTGTTATTGAGCACTCTTGCATCAGTTTTAATCTGCAGTTCCTATATAAAATAACATTCACATAGCTAATGTGTTAACTCTCTTTTCTTTCAAGTTGTCTTCTTTCCTTGTTGTTACTACTTTCCTTTTTAGCAGCTGAAAACTATTTTTTTACTACTTCCTCTGTTCTCTTCTTATTTCTCATTGCTTTGAATTAGAATAACAGCCTGAATGCTTCTCCCAGGTCCTGGTGCAGACGATTCTGTTTAAGGGGAAGAGTAGGTATTATCTGGATGCCTTTGCTTTCTTCAGTTAACAGGATTGCTAAGAGAGTTGGCCAAATTAGTGTGAGTTAACATAACTGTAGCTTAACAGTTGCATTTGGAAAGACCAGTGTGGCATGTTTGTTTAGTACAAGCACTAAAACCCAGAGTTCGTAATACAAAATAGAATTTGCACTACACAGATGAAGCATTCAGTGGTACAGAGCAAAATCCATAGCTTCTGGAGTAAACCTGTTCATTTCAGCATTGCCCCCATGGATGTGGTTGTATGTTAAAATAGTAAATGGGCATGCTGGTTGAATATTTTTTATTATAAAAAAAAACCAGAAATGTCATTCTGTAAACTGCTTTCTAGGGTTGGTGGATTAAAGTGTGTTCTCAACAAGAAGCTACACAGACATCTGAATAGTTTAGCTGTATATAAAGCAAGCATTCAGTAAATGAAAGCTTGTGATTATAGGAGAAAGTGCAGAAGCAGTACTTCAAAAATACTTTGCCTGGTGGAGATGAGTACTTTATTTAATTTGAAATTGGGTGAGGAGGGAACACCCAGCCTTGAAATGCAGTGAATATTTTCTTCTTCTTAGAAATTCAGGATTTGGATTATGTTTTTTTTAAAAAAACAAAACAGGGGACAGCCTGTGCCTCTGTGGCCACATCCAAGCCACAGCAAGTGCATGAAAGTTCCTGTAAAGTCCATATTTTAGCTTAGCTGGCAGGGATCCAAAGGCCTATGTGCCGAATACCCCTGTGTGGGAATTTTCCCATCCTCCTCCCTTCCTGCTGAAGCCACTTGTGTCTCTGTAGAGCTGCTTCTGAAGGTCAGGAGACCCGTTGGAGCAGGATTTTATGTGGCAAAAGGAAATTCAAGCAGAAAGCACCACCCCACTTCTCTTGCGTGAGCACACACAATTCTTGGGATTCCAGGAACTGTTCCCAATTGCCCATTTCCAAATGAACCTCCTTCGAATGAAAGGTGATGAGCAATTCTCACTGAGCTATACTTCTACAGTTCTTATTCAGTGTTTCATCTTGCCCAGTGTGTTTTCTGTCTTGACTAGAAATCTGTCTGAATCCTCATTATTTTTATTTCGTTGAACATGCTTACACACTACTTTTCCTTCAAAGAACTCAGAGTAGCTCAATTTGACTTATGGACAGTTCACAGGGTGAGGCCAGTTTAGCTTTGGCAGAAAAACTGCATTCTGGCTATTTTCTGGCCTTTCTTTTGACCTTGCATTTTGCTTTGTGTCTTTCTATCCACTATACAAACTGTGCACTGGATAATGCTGGACAAATGGGAACCATTCTAAAATTGCCTTATATCAGAGCTGTGCATGTTTACACAGGGTAGCATGTGTGGCATGAAGTGAGAGAAGGAGAAATGAGCTCAGCTGCAGCAGTGGTACAGTGGGGGCCGTGTGGATTTCCACTTTTACAGATTCAATTCATCGTTATGTTTAAATATGACCAGATGGAACTGGACTTGCTCTATATGTAATAGGTTATGCAAAATACATGTTACACCACTGACTTGATTGGTTAATGGTGGCCTTTCATGAAACGTTAACTTGAATGCTCCTGTGAATACTTCAACAATTAATTCGACAACTTCATTTTAAAAGCTAGGAGTACTTAAGTTTCCTTGCATTTTAAATGGCCAGCATCTCCAAATGTTGTGGTGGTTTGGTGTCTACAATTAAAGCTGCTGAGTCAGTTTCTCGTTAGCGAGAAATTTTCTGCTCTATTCCGTCTTCAAGAGCAATTATGCTGAAGTGTTGATACCTGTTCTTTTTGTTTCAGGATGCAATACGTAGTCAGAGTGAATCTGGTGAGTGTTTACTTAATAATATGTGGGATACTGGGAGGGCCACTTAGGAAACTGCCTTATGTTGATTCAGACCATCTAGCTTAATGTTGTCTTCTCTGACTGGCAGCAGCTTTCCAGAGTTTCATCAAGAGGTCTTTCCCAGTCCTACCTGGAGATGCCAGGGATTGAACTTGGAACCTTCTGCAGGGAAAGCTTGTGCCTTACCACTGAATTATGATGATTCATATTACGAACTTTTCTACATAAAAAGTGCTTCCATGTTAGAATAAGCATGCAGCTGGAGCACAGAACATCATTTATGTAGTTAAACACACTTAAGGGTTTTGCACAACATGGTGTCATACCAGTTCCTGCGTGTTTTTCTTGCTTCTGGTACGGGGGTTGTCTAATGTTAGTAAGTGTCTCTTTCATCTTTCTTCAAACATGTGAAGCATCACCCTCAGCTATATCCGGAAGCCCCAACAATACAAGTCCAACAGGGTGGTCCCAGCCTAAAACACCAGTTCCAGCCCCAAGAGAGAGAGCTGCAGGATGTAATTCGCAAGAAAAAAAAATCGTATGTATCAGAGTATTTGCAGCCGAAAGATACTCAGAGTATACAATGTGATTTTCAAATTTATTAAATCTTGCAGTAGGATTTATTAAAGCTTGTTGCTAGGATTTGCATGTATTCTGTGTCATACTGTTTATGTTGCTGCCATAGCTGAATAGTGTGTAAGCTTCTAAAAGAAGCCCAAGTGTTTGTCAATATTCTTCACTAATGCCTTCACCCTGATTCTACAAACACAATGCAAGTCTACGGCAGAGGTGGCCTAACCTGTGGGCCTTCTCAGATGTTGCTAGACTACAATTTCCTTCATCTGTGACCATTGGCTCTTCCAGCTAAGGCTGATGGGAGTTGTAGTCTAGCAACATGGAGGACCATGGGTTCCCCATCCTTAGTCTCCAATTTGCAATAGCACCGGCTTCCATATTACTCTGCTCAGTATCATAATACAGCACCTAGATCTTTACATCAGCCCCTTGAACCAGTAAAAAATTACAACAACAACAACAACAACAACAACAACAACAACAACAACAACAATAATAATAATAATAATTTATTATTTATACCCCGCCCATCTGGCTGGGTTTCCCCAGCCACTCTGGGCGGCTTACAACAGAAATTTTAAAATACTCTAATTTCTTAAAGATTAAAAGCTTCCCTAAACAGGGCTGCCTTCAGATGTCCTCTAAAAGACGATTTCTGACTTCGTGTTGTTACAGCTGGTAAGCTCTTGTCTGCTGGCACAGGAAGTATTAGAAACAGGCTGTTAGCATGGAGATGAGAATATGACCACATTTGTATAAGAGGGAAATCTAATCGTCATAAAATAGAAAAAAGTTATTTGGAGTGATGTTACGGCATAGATTATTTTCCAGATTTAGAAATCTACAGATGCCCATTCAGTCCTTAATTTGCTTAAACATATTTCCTGTTGACATTTTGTTAAGTCTACATTATAACTGTGTATGCATTGCGTAGTCAGATCTAGATTATTTCCAAATATCATTAATCATACTTGCGGCAAGCTTTAATCTGAACCTGTGAAACTTGGTTTCCAGGCCATGCTGTCTGTATTGTAAATATTTACTTGCTTTTCAGAGATCTCGTGGACAGAGAGATTCAAATTATTATTGGGAAATAGAAGCAAGTGAAGTTATGCTCTCTACCAGAGTAGGGTCAGGCTCTTTTGGGACTGTTTACAAGGGCAAGTGGCACGGTAAGTATCAAGCCTTCCTACCACCCTTGTTGAGAAATGTCAATATTAAAATTGCTTAACATAGTAGAAAATATATACATTTGGCCCTGTGTACAGGTGGCACGGGTGGGTTAAACCACAGAGCCTAGGGTTTGCCGATCAGAAGGTCGGCAGTTCGAATTCCCGCGATGGGGTGAGCTCCCGTTGCTCGGTCCCAGCTCCTGCCAACCTAGCAGTTCAAAAGCATGTCAAAGTGCAAGTAGATAAACAGGTACTGCTCCAGAAGGTAAACGGCATTTCCGTGCGCTGAAGGTAAACGGCATTTCCGTGCGCTGCTCTGGTTCGCCAGTAGCGGCTTTGTCATGCTGGCCACATGACCTGGAAGCTGTACGCTGGCTCCCTCGGCCAATAACGCAAGATGAGTGCCGCAACCCCAGAGTCAGTCACGACTGGACTTAATGGTCAGGGGTCCCTTTACTTTTACCTTACAGGTTTAATATTTCTGATTCATAGATATCTGCTAAGAACTGATTCCATAATTATATATGGGCAGAGAACCCTTCATTCCAACTTTGGAACTGGGGAGGTGATGGGAATTGCTGCTCAGCTGCAGGGACAATCCTCTCTCACCTCTATAGTTTCGTTTTTCCATTTTTATTTTTTGAAATATTGTCTCTGTCATTTTATTTATTTATTTTCAAGTTTTTATTGAATTTTTGTTATGTACAAAAACATGTAGACACCAAAATAAAGCAGGTAGGTAAAAAAAAAGTAAAGAAAAAAAGATACTGTATAGAGTTGCAGAATGAAATAACAGCAACCCAGTACATCAAATTACAATCATGTTCATTCAGTTTCAAAATTTGGAGAAAGGCTAGCCATATGTCCTGCTCGTCAGGAGGTGGCATCGCCCACGCCATGCTGAGCAAACTATAGAAGCCGCATTTCATCATCTTTACTATTATCATGTTTATAAACAGCTTTTCCATTATTCTTTCCATTTTCCATTATTCTTAAAAGGTGCGTTTGCATTGGTGGAAGGGAAGTGGATATTTGGAAATAGTGGCCAAGATTCAAAGAACTACTCAAATGCTTGGTCCTGCCTTGGTCCTTTCCCTTTGAGCAGACAGACCTCTGTGCCACAGTGTAACCCTTTAGAGAGTTCCCTGGTTTACAGTGTGATAATCAGGATGGGTGTGGGTGCCTACTGCTTATTAAACAATGTGGCCCAGATTGAGCCGAACAGTTGCGCTAGTGAGAACTTGTGCAATGAGTCCTGCTAGCACAATGAGGCTTTTCCATCCTCCTCCCCCTGCATGCCCCATGCTTCCCAAATTGGCTCTGGGGTTTAGGAAGAACCCCAGAACAATGTGTGGGGGAACGAGACAGGCAGATTGTTTGTGTGGCAAGCAGAAATGCTTGTGCTGACAGAATGTTCGTAATAGCACTACGGTGAACTCAATCATATCCTAAAGTCCTTTGGGCTTGTAGAACTAGTGGCCCAGAGTTCCTACTTATGGCAGGGTCTGCCCTTGGGTTTTTCCGCATGCAGACCATACTGCTGAAGCTCTGGTTCCTCCCCGCATGTAATTGGTGTACGGACATCAGTGGACTGCTTGTCATTGTAAGAATGTTGGCATGGTGCTTGAGACACAATTGTTGCATTATGTTTGCAGGAGACGTAGCAGTAAAGATATTAAAGGTGGTTGACCCAACCCCAGAGCAGTTTCAGGCCTTCAGAAATGAAGTGGCTGTGCTAAGGTAAGCCAATATGGTGACTTTATAATGCTTGTCTGGTACTTTATTAAGTTGTCTCGTCTAAAGTGGCTGGGTGCACAGGCTCACTGTGTTTTCAGTAGAACTCTTTATTGTGTGAGGTTATCGCAAGGATAGTAAACTAAATAGAACTGGAAGATTTACCAGACTCTCATGCTGCTGCCTCCAAATTGTAGACTATCCTGAGGCAGGAATATTCAGTTTGTTAGCTTAGAATTCCTTGTTGGCTGGAGCTGTGATCAATACTTGTCAAGGCCAGCCCTACCATTACGCAACATAAGCCAACTGCCTCAGGTAGCAGATGTTGAGGGGCAGCAGCAGCCTCTTGGCCATTCCTCCCTATGCCATTCCTCCCTATGCTCCCCACCCCCCAATCATTCCTATCTTTTGGAGGGCAAGCCTATATATTCTTCATGACATGTCCTGACCACTCTAAAAAGTAGCCTTCTGACTCGAGTGCGGTGGAGGATGCTATCATTTTACCAGTTTGAAGAAAGAGCCAGTTGTCAGCCCAGTCAGCATCTGTGTATGGAATGTGAAGGGAGTGTCATCTTGTCCTTTGCCTCAGACAGCAAACTGTTTTGGGTCAGTCCTGCTTGTTAGTCCTCGAAGCTATTCACTGGGCAACAGACTGGTATAGAAGTGTGCACAAAGCACTCCTTTGCATGCAAAGGGAAGGGTTTGCTGATTCCCCCCCCCCCCCGATCCCCTTTCTGGCAGCAGCTGCTTGTGTCTCATGCTACACTATAGGATATGCCAGCCTTCAGAACAGTGTTCCAGGGTTTTTTGCCTAACTAGCT
The DNA here is from genome assembly GCF_965207765.1 of Zootoca vivipara. NCBI lineage: Eukaryota > Metazoa > Chordata > Lepidosauria > Squamata > Lacertidae > Zootoca > Zootoca vivipara. The sequence continues at coordinate 75,614,810 of NC_142584.1, read as the reverse complement.
AAAGAGGAACAGCTCCCCACCCCCCACCCGCCCGGCAAGCACATACACAGTTTATTTTGGATGCAGCTCAAATTCACCTTCAAATCCAAGCAGGAAAGACCGCATAGCCAAAATTCAAAGAGCTACATATGCACAGGGAAATTCAGGTTCATTCATTATTCTGTCATTAGTAAAAGACATTTATTTCTCTTTCTCTGTTAAATTTACATCTCCCTGCAAAACCTTTGCTATAAAGAAAAGCAGTTGAGCTTCAGCTTG